>NW_026989933.1:0-116060 GCF_036417665.1 Passer domesticus | reverse complement strand
ATACTGCATCCTCCATTTCAACATCTCCTTCCTCTTCTCTACAACGCAAGACAGCACTCAAGGACTTCCAGCTTCACCCCCACTCCAGGCTCCAGTGCACTTGCCAAAGCTGCAGACTTCACCGCAAAAGGGAGCCACAGAAACTCCCCGCTTCTGCCTTTTGCCTCACAAGAAGCCTTCTCAACTACGCGCTTCCTTTCCTTGGCCACACGGCACAAGAATGGCCCCTCACAGCTTCACGCATAGCACATTCATCTCCTTGCAGCTGATCAAAAGCCAACAGACAGCTGGGCCAAAAGAGGCTGTATAAGTGAAGAACTGCTCAAGAAAACTGCAGAACACTTCCACAAGCCAAACACATCTTTCCACTAGGGAAAATCAAAGAAACAAAGCCCTGGGACTGCCAGCACCACCAGCTGTACCCTTGGCCAATGCACTGCAGAAGCCCAGACATAGAGCTGCACTCAGCCAGGCAGCCAAAAGTTCACCCAGAGCTCCCAGCTCTTCGGTGCCTCAACATGACAGGCCAAAGGCCAATTGCCAGCTGGCACTGCCTGCACGAAATGACTACGTCCTGCAGGACTCCAGCACTCCGCCTCCTCGGCCAGCAACAGCAAGTGCTGGCTGCTCAGAAACTTGCACCTCTGTCATGCACTAAAGACAGCAGCACCTAAACTGGCATTTATTCTCTTGAAATTATCAGGCAAACCTGGCCCAGAATCCCACTCATCTGTTTATTGTGATGTCTTCATCTTGCTGGGATTTTTGCCCTGCCAGTGCTCTAGAAATGGTGTTTCTGCCCTGAGGTATCTTCCTTTCAGAAAACTCCAATGAATCACATAGGTCCCTCTCTTTAAAAGACAAGCACTGTGCTGATTCCCACAGGGAGACAGAGCAGTGTCTACCTTTCCATGCCCTGCCCCTCCTGTGCTGGATGGCACCTTCCTTCCCAGCAGGGACAGCCCAGTGGCACTGGCTGCTGCACTTCCCTCTCTGCCACACGAGCTGGCAGTAACCCTGGGGCAGTTCCTGTGTGCTTGAGCGTGCCAGGCAGCAGATGGGGCTGGGACAAGTCCCTCTCAGCTCTCCCTGTTTGCGTGCCAGAAACCTCCAAGGGTGGGCTGGGGGCACAAACCAGGGCCCTTCAGAGGCTCACAGTGAGCCCCCCCACAGCCCCTCCTGCCCACAGCCAAATCTCTGACCACTTGGCCAGCCTGGCTTCCTTGGGTTCCTGCACCACCTTTTCATGTCTCTGTACCCTGCATTGCTCTACTTCAATTCTTTTGCCATTGGATAAAATGGAGCACACCACCAAATTACAAAACAGGGCAGCAGAAACAGTCAGAGGACAGAGTACCTGTCCTCTCAGGAAATGTGGAGAGAGGTGGAGTTATTCAGTTGTGTGAAAAACAGGCCCCAGAGAGCCACGTGTTGCCACTTTCCAAGACTTCAGATAGGCTTTGAAGAAAGTGGGGGACACCTTTTTGAACAGGACAAGTTACAATAGGATGTGGGCAAATAATTTTAAATACACAGGGGATCAAGTCAGAGTAGGTCGAAGGAAGAAATTGTTTCCTCATGGCATGGTGCCACCCTGGCACGGGTTGCCCCAAGAGCTTATAGTTGCCCCGTCCCTGGAAATATTCTAGGTCAGGTAGCAAAGGGCTGTGAGCAATCTGATCTCTTTAAAGATGTCCCTGCTCATGGCAGGACACTTGCACCTGATGACCTTTACAGGGCCCTGCCAGCCCAGCCCAGTCTAGGACTCCTCACCGTTTTCATTTGAAGAGCACCAAGAGTGGAGGTGAGGAGGAAGGGAGCTCATCTGATGCCTTGAACTTCCGTGGAGGAGGAGCCCATCCCTCGCACCCTGTTTCACCTGCAGCCCCTTTGGGGCCATCTACACAGACAAAAGAACTGGAACCACTTATAACCCAAAGGCAAGTGTTGCCTGAGAGTGGAATTTTTTTGCATGTGTTAAGGCTTGAGTTCCCCCACTGATGCAACCAAAGCTACAGCAGATGCTGATGTGTTGCAGGGACATTTTTAGGAGGGGACCTTGGTGCAAGTAGTCCTAGCAGATGGCAATGGGATTTTGTCCAATGGCACACAGAACATGGGACAGGTGAGAAAGACAGCGGGATCAGTAAGGATTTGCTCCTTACCGAGGCAGGACTTCAGTTCCAGTAAGGAGGTTCCTGTTCTACTATTTCAATTCCCACAATTCCAAAAGACCATATGTCCACTTTGGGGCCATATGGTTGACCTGTCACCCCTTCAGGCGCCGTCCACCAAGCAGTCCCTGCTAACACGCTCCGTGTATTCTTCTCAGGGATGAGTTGAGTAGAGAGGCCAAAATCGGCTGAGGAGAAAGCAAAATAACTGTTTTTATTTTAATTCTGTGCCATTAGGAAACCAAGCAAAAGAATTTCTCAGTAGAAGTCTGAGAATGTGCTGTTGAATCTCTTGGACAACTGTCCTGCTCTGTTTTCTCAGGACTTTAGCCAAGGAAATATGGCATTGTGACTTAAAAAATTCCCACAGTTTTTTACACTCCAGCAGTGGCTTTTGTTCTTTGGAAGCTTTAGACCTGTAGCTCCCTCCCCCTGGAAGGGACACACAGAGAAACACCACTCTTGGCTGCTTGTTCCTTGTCATGCCTCTGTACACATTGCAGCCGTGTCACCAGCTCACAGCAGATATCCCTGCACTGTCACCAGCACCATTTCTGGGGAGCTGGCAGTCACTCCAAGCAGCCCCACACCCACATCCCTGGAATGTTGCACCTGACCAAGAATACACTGACCCAGCTTGACAGATCCGTCGGTTCTGAGAAGGATGTTGCTTCTCTTCACATCTCGGTGGATCACGTGGTTGGAGTGAAGAAAATCCAGTCCTTGCAGGCACTGAGAGAGGAAACAGAAACAGGAGGGCAAAACACGTGATGTGATTTCATCACATAAGAAAGGACACAAAGATTCAAAAAGATTCCCTCTCCAGGGGAATGGGGAATAATGGCAAAACACAGTGCCACTGAGAGGAAGAGCTTGTTTCTGCAACACTTGCAGAGCAGGACCTTTCTAAGGAAAGGCATGTCAACTTTTGAAAGAGCAACAGCACCTGCTGTTGTAGACTGTTCCCTGCACACCAGCCAGGATGACTGCTGCTGCAGGGGATGTGCTCAGAAGCAAACAGTGCTTTGGCTGCACTCCTATCCTTTTTAGCTGAGGACTGAGAGAAACGAGTCTCTCTCTTTTCCTTTGCTGTTCCTTTCAAATCCTGCCACCAGCACCTTTGCTTTTACAGGCAAGGAATGCAGTGAAGACAGGCAAAAGTTTAGAAAGCAAGATGGAGAAGAGCAAATACAAGAGGCAGAGTGAGAACACAACAGCAGGCGATAAAGAGTACAAGAACTGAGTTCAGTGAGTGCAGGGGCACTGGCAGCCATTTCACTTGAGATGCTTCTACTTGCCCACAGCATAGCAGCAACACACAAACAAAGCTTGGCACATGAAACCTCTCCTGTCCTGAGCCCCTGTTTCCCAGACAATCCTGCCCAAGCCCTCGGCAGCACAGATGGGATTGCTGACCTCCCGACTGATGGCTGCCATCTCCTCTTCAGACAGGTAGCTCTTGCTGATGACATCGCTCAGGGTGCCTCCATCCATGTGCTCCATAACCAGCCAGAGTTCCTCAAACAGAAGGTAGCTGAAAGATGGAAACAAGGGCGTGGAGATAAACATGCATGGCTACGTTGATATTTTCCTTCCGTGTTTCTTGTTTCCAAGTCCCTTTGTGACTAGGACAGAATCAAAGGAATAGACATTCCCTCTTGGCTGTGCATTGTTTGCAGTCTGTGCAGTCTCAAGGAGAAAGGTACAGTGGTGAAAAAGGAGATTGCTTAGATGGCCTGCAAGTGAAAAGTTCAGTTTAGTAACAGCCCAGGCAAAAACCTGTCAGGCATGGTGCTTCTGGAAATAAGCACCCAGTCTTCCTGGCATGCATAGCAATGGCAAAGAGGGGCAAGGATCTAAGGGAAATCCTCTTTAGGAAGGTTCATCAGCATTGAAGAAACTTTAAAAAATCAGTCCTGAAAAACTGTGGAGGCAGTGAACTTTGAGGGTATTGACTTAGTAAGATACAGCCGATCCAGCTGATCCAGGTTTTGAATAATTTTTGAATAATTTTTAAACTATGTGTGCCTGGGAAGACTCATGCAAACATGATGCCATCTCTTCTCATCCATTGGAGATGAGTAGAGAAATATTAATAAATAATAATTAACAGCTCTACTTTCTGACACTGACCAAAGTGAGTTTTTAACCTCTCATGTTTGTTGTGTGTAAATGCACATTCATGGAATAAGACCATGACCTCTCACGTGTCTAAATAATTTCCAACACCATCCTCACCCTTTCTATCATTTCATCATTTCAGGGTACATGGGATAGAAGAGGAAAAGAAATGAAATGTGACCATGGCAGTGAGTTAATGGGGGGAGTTCTGGGGCACTAATGTGCAAGGAACTCCAGATGAAATCAGCACCTTGGCCAAGAGTCCTCCTCAAGCATGAAATGCATCTCCTGGACTAACTGTGGCCTTAGTTTCCCCAGGAAAAGGAGAATATCTTGGTACTCTGAAATTCCAGCTGCTGCCTACATATTTAAACTGGTACAATTCCAATTCCAAATAAAATAGAATATAACTGTACACTTTAAGAGGCACTTTCTCAAGCAAGGAAAAACACCCCTCCCAATAAAAAGAAAAAGAATCCCTGATGAACAAACATCCATCTTTTTCCATGTGGACTGTAAAGCACCAAAGTATGTCAGTGGACATCCTCCATGTGCACAGGTTTGAAGAGAGAGCTCTGCCCCCTGAGGCAGAGACACGTGGTGGTTGCACGCAGCATCCTTGCTTCACACCAGCCAAGCCTCAAACCAGGAGAAATTAGTTCCCAGTGAAGAAAGAACTGCTTGGGCTGATGACTCTCAGGGATGACAACAGCCAGCGGCAAGAGGGGATGATGGCACAGCATGGCCCACGTGGTGATGGGTCCTGGGCTCTCCAGAGTCATGACAGGGTTCCTCTGGCCCTCGTACCCCACTCTGCAGGGACAGCAGCTCCAGCTCCTTCCTGAGATCACTCCCACCAGGGGCCAAAGCCACCCCCAGCTGTGCCGGTGTCCCCAGAGCAGGACCAGCCCCAGGAGGAGGCAGGTCCCTCTGTCCAGGGCACCAGCCCCAGACCCTCTGCTCCCACCCACGGCGGGCGCTGCTCACCTGGGCAGCCCCGGCGGTCCCTAAAGAGCAAGGTCCCAGACCCTGAGGAGTCTCCCCACCCCTTCCAGAGCCCCCCCTGGATCTCTCTGCATTGCATCTTGTTGTTGTGGTGTGTTTTCATTTTCTTTATTTGCTATATTTTATTGCTTGATTTGTGGTTTTTTAATCCGTGTTTTTCTCCCCGCCTTTGGAGTAGCACAGGTTCCCCATTTTGTATCTTATGTTGCTAAATTTAGACTCTCTCCCTCATTGTTATTCAGCTTGGTTAACTGTCTTCTTGTTTGTTGCCTGGCCACTCCCTGCCAAATCCTCAATCCCTCTTGTCCCTACTCTTTTTCCCCAACACCTTCCCTGCTCCTTCCCTCCTCAGATGTCAATCCTTCCCTAAGCCTGCCTTTTTCTCCAGAACCTTCCTTGTCAGTTCTCTATCCTTTGAAACCCCATTGGTTTACTTAAGCCTTTCCCCTCCCTTAAGATCCTCTATTGGTTTACAGATTGTATTTCCCCACCTTGTGTTCCACCGTCAGTCCTCTCCATTGGTTAACAATTGTATTCTCCCCCAAGACCGTCCCTGTTTATAAGTTATTGCCTGCCCTTGGGTCAGGGTCTTGGGACCTTGGACTTGGGGAGTTTACCATCAAATAAAGCTACCTCTATTCCGACTCCAAGACCCGTGCTGCTTTGTTCATCTGTGCCGAACCTCCGCTGGCAGCTAGAATTCTGCGGGGTCTGCCAGGGGGATCTGTCACACCCCTGTTCTCTCTGTTGGTGGGCCGGGGACACATAGCCTCTACACCGCAACACTTGTCCCTCAAGAGAGTCAACAGCCCCTCCCAGTTTGAGATCAGCAGCAGCCTTGAATTGGGACATTTAACTGCAGCATCCCAATCTTTCAAAAATCCCAACCTTCTCCTCCAGCTGAGCTTCCAGCTGTCCCTCACTTGGTCAGTTCCCATGAGGTGTCCCACAACAACACAGGGAGGCCCACAAGACCCTGCTGGCAGCGTGGCTGCCCTGATTCAGACACATTTTCCTTTCTTCCCACGGTTCTGCAGCTTGAACAATGGGAAGGGGCCCTTGTTTGGTCAGCAGTGAAGTGTGCGACTGCACCTTGCTGGCACAGTGCCATTCCCAGGCTTCAGAATTCAGGTGGGGAGGACAACTCAGCACAGGCAGGAGGAGAAAAGTCGAGCTGCACCCCTGGGGCACCATTTGTGTATTTGCAGATTTCCTTTGTTCAGGGGCCTACATGCTGTCCTTGTCACCTCAGGGGTGCTGCCAGCATGGAGGCCTGGCCTTGTCATTGTGCAGATGAAAGAACTGCTGCCAAAACAAAAGGCAGAGAGAATTCCTTCCTGGGTTTGGAGCCCCCTTGACAGGATCCATTCTACTGAGCAAGCAAGGCTGAACAGCCCCACAGCCCTAAACACAGCTGCAAAGTGTCCTTGTGCCCATCACCTTCGATCCAGCAGGGCTGCAGAGAGGACAAACTCTGACCTTTAAACCAAAAGGGACAAAACCTTGTACAGGACCCGGCCTGGAAGGCCTGGATGTGATGGCCTCTCCCAGGGAGAGAGACCAGAGGCCCTGTGAGTAGAGACCAGGACTGTTCCCAGGAAACCATGGCAAGGTGTCAGGAGCAGGCATTAGAGACAGGGCCAAGGAGATGTGATGCAGGTGGCTGAGGGAGAGCATCATGGAGATGTAGAAATTGAAACTAGGAAACAGGATTTCCTTTGTTCTCTGACAACATGGGCCTGCAGGGATGGAAGGCCTGCTGTGTCATCACAGTGTTAGAAATGAACTTTGAGATACACTTAAATGGACACACAAAGTAGTGGAGGCAAAAGAAATCTGTTTATTAGTAACAATTCACCTGAGCTGCAGGTATGCCCTCTTTCCCCCAAGAGCCAAACACACACACCCTCCAAAAAAGGACTACATTTTATCCCCTTTCCTGGCCAGGGGCGATCCCTGTCCCCTTTCCCATTGGCTGGGTACTTGAGAATTTCTATTCTCTCCTCACCACCTATTTTTCTGTCCCCACTCCTCTGATTCTACTTCCTTTTTGGTCAGGTCTTTAACCTGGCTGCTTTCCCAGCTCACAGCAACACCCAACAAATTAACTGAAGCAAATCCAAACCAGAAGTAACAACACACAGAACCAACAACTTCCATTTTTTTACCTAATAACCTTTTGGGTTCAGCAAAATATTACCTCATCTCTGACAACAGGGTAGAGGACTCTGATGTCAGCAATCTCTGGATGGTGACATGAGGCATTGCTGGATTGTGACCTCACCTTCTCTCCCTGCTTATCTTGGGGTTCCAAGGAGTTTCAATGCCTTTTGTGCTGTCACAGGGGTTGGAGGCTGGTGTCAGAGAGCAGTGGGCTGTGACATCACAGGGGGATGCATTGTGACATTGTGCCCCTCAATTCCAAGGAATACTTTTGAAAACTACCTCCCAAAGTGAATCTTTCTCCAAGCAGGTAGACTGGCAAAACCCATGTACGATCAAGTGATAAGACAGAGTTTGTACTCTCACAAATTTGTTTTTCCTCCTAACACCTCTGAAAACCTCTAATTTTTTTGGTTTTTCTTTCTTCTTTAGAATCTGTGAGCAGAAGACAGGAATACTTTTGCCTATTGGAAAAACGCCATAGCAATGCACTGTTGATTAGGCATGCTCTTGTCCTTACCATAAAGAAAAGACACTGAACAAACTGAAATATCAGGGATTTTGTGGGAGCAGATAGGAGAGACAAAATGTGTTTCATTCTTTAAGTTGTCTGGAATAATTCTGCAAGTTTGCAAAGTGCACAGAAATGCAGTCACTAGAATGAGGCCATTACTCACATCTGGCATCCCTAAGCCTTTGCCTCAGTTTTCAGACAGTTTGTAAGTGAGGGATACATGCAAGATTTATCTAATTAGTAAAGGTAAAGTTTTACTGAAGGTTTGATGTGTGGGGATCTCTGCAGTCCCAGAAGACATGCTGAGACCAATTTCTTTCGTTTCATTCCCTCACACCAAAAAAAAAAAAGGAGAAAAAAAGATGAGGCTCTTTCTGTGCCACGCTGTGGCAGCTCTACCCTCTCAGCCTTTGCCTTGAGCCCTTTGGTTCTTTTCCCTGAGCCCTGATCCCCTTCCTCAGCCAAGGGCCCCTGGAGCCCTTTCCAGGGCTGCAGGAAAAGCTCCCTCAGCCATGACCACAGAAGAGCTTCTGGAAGTGTTTGTCGTCTCTTGCTGTCTCTTAGTCAGAACCGGTATGGATCAACTTGGAGTTCTAGAGGAACAAATTTTCAGGGACTATTCCTCTTCAAATTTGTTTTGTTCTAACCCAGAAGGAAGACAAAGAGGAGGTTCTTCTGCTGGTGCTAAGTTATGCTTGCAATTAGTGTAATAGTAGTCATTAAGTTGGGGGAAGCAACAAGTGCAGTTCAGCGAGCATTTAACAAAATACAAGTTAGGACCCAGCCCAAAAGATCACGGAGTTGATGCAGTTTCACAGGTTGGTTTTTCCCAGGCAGTTGGTCTTGTTTTCTTTTTGTAGGAACGCTCCCACTCCCTGCTGAAGATCAGCAGAACCAGTCTGGGAGCAGGGCAGCTGCCAGTAGTTTTAAATTGAGATGTGATGATCGCTTTTCACTTAGGTTCTGTCACCTTTGGCTTAGATACAAGAGGCTTTCCTTCTTTTTCATAATGGGTATGTAGTGGGTCAAATTTCCTTCTTCCTTTTTATAGAAACCTTGCTAGAGTTGAGATGGAGCTGGGGGAGAACCAATGCAATTTTGAATTGCCACAGTTGCTTTTATTGACAATTTACTAATGGTGGTGACTTGTCTGCATTCTCCTCACAAGTGACATGTTGGGAGACCTAATACGAGTCAAAGAACTTCATTTTATTTTTTTAAATGAAAAACAAAAAAAGTGGTGTAGGAAAACTCTTATAGATGTCTAATTTTTCTCAACATAAATTTCTACATATTTGAAATCATGTTAACCTTCCCAGCTCTGCCTTGGGAGGTTTTAGAAGTATTATGATCTGGCTACATTTTTCAGATTTCATAATAAGAAACTAGAGAATCCTGAGAGAAAACAAAAAATGTCCCATGAGGAATGGTTCCCTTCACCTTCCCCAACTCCTTTTTGCCTGCAATGCTGTCACCCCAGCAGCAGTGCCATCGCGGCAGTGAGTCTGAGAGGTGGCAGCTCTCTGGCCCACACGGTGCTGCTGGCAGAGCCGGCTGCTGCCTACTCAAGGCTCAGGCAGGCCCCTGAGCTGCCGAGCTGCACGGCCAGAGCCATCTCGATGCTGCAGTGCAGGCCAGAGGCGCCGCTCAGCCGGAAGCTGCAGGACTTGCTGGAGGGCAGCGCCGTGAGCTGGCAGTGGCGCGACTGCGGCAGAAGCGGCCAGGCCGCCAGCACCAACATCTGCACCCAGCGGGTGACTTTCTGCAGGTCCAAATAGGAGCCCGTGCAGAGGGTGCCCAGCAGGTACCACTCCTGATCCGTGGGCAGCTGGCCACCAGCGGCGTGCAGGAAGCACGTGTGCCCCAGCAGCTGCTCCCCGGAGCACAGGCACTCCAGCGCCACATGGATGCGCCTGGCTGGCGGCCGCTTGGTGCTCTCCGGGCTGAAGGAGTGGCCAGGGGGTGGCCGCAGGATGACCAGCGTGCGGTAGCTGCTGCTGCTCTCCTGGACGCTGCAGGCTGCAGGGCTGGTGTCCGTCCCGGCAGCTGGGTGCAGCTCCGGCATGAAGCTCCTCCGGGAGAGCACTCGGCACACACCTTCGTGCTGGGCAGGCCCTGCTGCAGAATCACAGAATCACAGAACAGCTGGGCTTGGCAGTGACCTTTAAGGACTGCCCAGTGTGATCCCACAGCAATGAGCAGGGACATTCCCAATGAGATCAGTTTGCTCACAGCCCCCTCCCACCTTATCCTGGATGTGCCCATTGGTGATGGGCTGGGCACAACCAAAATGCTGTCACCCCTGTCTGCACCCTTGTCCTTCTCATGCTCACTCACCTTCTCCTTGCTGCTGAACTTCACCCTCACAATATTCGTCTTGCTGCTGGATTCCTCCTGTGTGCTGTGTCTGGCAGAGCCACACTTCCATCTCGTGACCAGCCAAAAGGCAAGAGAGAGCAGAGGCAGCCACAGCAGCTGCCATAGACAAAGGAAAAAGCTTTCCATGATGGAATTGTTTCCATCAATCTCCTGCAGGAGCTGAGTCATTTCCTGCAGCAGATACTCCTCGCGCTCTTGCATCCTTTGAGCTTCATTCTTTTCAATTTCTGGATTCCCCTTATTCCCAGCTATGGTCAGTCAAGGCAGCTGTCGTACAGAAAGGAGCAGGCTTTCCATGATGGAATTGTTGTCATCCACCTCCCGCAGGAGCCGAGTCATCTCCCGATGCAGAAATTCCTCGCGCTCCCGCATCCGCCTGACCGTGTCCTTTTCGATTTTCATCTCCGCTTTCAACCCACTGGGGGTGAATAACAGGGCCAGGATGAAGGCCAGTGTTGGAGATATGGCCTGGTGGGAGAAAGGGGGCTCAGCATGTCTGGCTGGGAGGGACCAGGGAGCTGGTGACATCTGCAATGTCCCCAGAGCCTCTCTGGGCACCTGCCACATTGAGAGCCCCAAGCCCCACTTCCCTCAGCCCTGGGGACAGTGCCCTGCCCTGAGGGTCCCATCTCTCACTCTGGCTTTAAATCCCCAGGGCATCTTTCCCAGCCCAGCATTTTCCCTGCATGTGCACTCACTGGCTGCCAGAATCCAACTGCCCAGAGCTGCTCCTGACACAGATGCCAGCGTGACCTCTCCTCTGTGATGTCACAGCCAGCAGAACCATGTCACTCAGCTGCCAAGCTGGCCGTGCCCCTGCTCACAGCTCCCACTGTGACCCCTGCCCTGGCATCTCCCAGCCCCCAGAGCCACACCTGCCCGGCCATGAGCCCCAGCCTTGGTCCCCACTGCCAGCCTCAGTGGCTCCTGGCCATCCTCACCCTGAGTGCAAAGCCAGCCCCGGGAGCCCCCCAGGGCGCTCTGGATCCAGGCTGAGACACCCTCAAGCCATCACTGAAAGGGACATGGATGGGGACTGCAGCTGGATCTTCCAGTGCTCACCAGCCCTGACTGTGCTCCAGGTGAACCCAAACCTCACCTGCAGCATCTTCAGAAGTTTATAAGACTTTGTGTTCTACATGTGTGAATTTCATGCAAAGATATATACCAATTGCAATTGCTCAAACACACGCAAGTCATCTGATAAAATAAAAATAAATTTTTTTTAAGAAGGCATAGCTTCTTTTATAGCTATTTTTTGTGAGCTTTTAAGAATGCTTTCAGTTTTCAACATTCTGTTATATTCCAACAGCACAACTGTGTCTCCTTTTTATAAGGGTAGTTGGAAGATCCCAGTAAATTTGTCTTAAGAATATCAAGTCTTTAAAACCATTGGAAAGCAGAGAGGTAAAACCCTCTAACAGCCTTACTAAAAGGATGTGTAACTAAATACAGTTTTGTCTCTCTGTCTACTCTGGACATAACAAATCTGTGAATTGAAATTTTCAAATATCAATGTTTACTAAATCTTGGAGCCTATCACAATTTATTTTTTTCTTGCCAATGTGTTCTATTTACAGGTTGTTCTCTTGAGAAATTACCTCTGAGGGAGCCCTGCTCGCCCATGAAGCCTCTTGGAAACCTTACTCCCCACCAGCAAATAAATGGTGCCATGGCCAAAAGACACTGTGACTTGGGGAAGCCTGCTCTGCTAGCACCTAGCATTACCATAATTCGTGACCAAAAAAATTAAGCACAACAGATTTGTCCATCAGTTTAAATCTGGCTGCAGAAACAATATTGATTTTTGAGGCAGAAAAAAGAAAATAGAAGCCTCAATATTGGTCCCTGGGGTTAATGCTGCAAAAACTTAAAACAAATGCTAAGAGAATTGAAAGTGCTCACTCAGTAAGCAAACCAGTGCTCCCTCCTAAGCCCTGAGTGAGCTGCTACCAAATGCTAGTAACACCAAGCATGTAACACTCTAAAACCAGCAGCAACACACTTTTCACTGCTCGCTCATGGACACAGCTGCCACAACTTTGAAAGGATGTACTGCTTCAAATTTCTTCACACCCAACATCCATCCATGTAAACATCCAGAGCTGAGGGAGCAAGTAAAGGACTTAAAAGTTGAGAAGAACCCAGATGGCATCAATGAACTTTTCGGACAGTGGGGATTGACAGGATAGGTTTCATCGTTTGTTAGAGGAATATTTTGGGTTGTAATCATTGTTTTTACTCATGTTTCCCTGTTTAGTTAAGTGGCTGCAGAGGTCTACTGGGGAAGTCTTCATAGTAAGAAAAAACAGGGGAGTTGTGGAATCCTCTGACTCCTCCCCCTCAAGGAAGATTAGATCACAGAGTTTTCCCCACCTAGGCTGATAGAGAAGACTTAACCCCTGACGCTCTGCAGCACTTCTGCCAATCCACATCAGATTGCCTCCCCCACTGGCCAGCTGACACCGCCCACCCCAATTATTCATCCCTCATCCCCCCTACAGGTTGCTGCCCTTGGCCCTGCCCTTTGCCCGCCCCTGTGCCCTCAGGTCATCGGTCACTGACCCCACACTGAAGTCCTGCAGAGCACATGGTTTGGTCTTTTGTCTCTGGTCCCTCTGGCGTGCTGGATGCAGTAAAACCCTTGCTGGACTATGCCATGCAAAGACCCTTCCTGTCTTTCCTGCACTGAGCTGTCTGTGGCGTGTGCGTGTACATGCACTGGAAATGGCTGTTCTTGTGGCCTTCCTCGGAGCGGCTTCTGAAGGAGACACCTCCAAGAAGGTTGCAGCATTTCTACCACCCTGCAGCGCTGCAACACTAAATAAATACACAAAAATCTACTTAGGTTAAAAAAATGAATTTTTTAATAAATTGTTACACTGGCGATGTCAACATACAAATATCAATTTAAGGTTGCAACACAAATTTTTTCCTACTATCATGCAATGTAAATATATACAAATATCAAATACAGTTAAAAAAACCTAATGTACTGAAACCTCTACAAACACTAATTAGAAACAAATATCAATCAAAGCTTAACAATTAAATTTATTACAAATTACTACAACTGAACAGCCCATATACAAACACAGCAATATCAATATTCCTCTCTAAATAACCCTAGGCCTAGAACTAAATGAACACAATTTCAGAACTGTACAAATCCATACGCATTTCAATAGAAGTAAATACACCACAACAATGTGCAGTGTAAATATATATTAAGTGTTACATATGACATATAGTAAGATATATGTAAACATATTCTTAAGAATGCTATCTATAAATACAAATATCAGTGTACCAATAGAAAAATCCATCTAACTGTAACAGTGGAACTATACTGCAGCGGCGGCTGACCTCAAGCCAAATCCCGGCAGGCTGCGGCCAGCACTGCCTGCAGCACTGGAGCACTCTCCTGATCCCAAGTCGGGTTTAGAGAGCGCCTAAGGCTTTCAGCCTTGGGGCGACGAGGACCCGCAGTAGCAAAAAGGTGAGAGCTGCTGACCCACAGGAGATCCACAAGAGACGGACTTCAGAGGTAGTTCAGTCCAGTTTATTAGCACCAGGGGAATCCACCAGCTGAAGACAGGGCTAAGGGTCTGACAAGTGTTTTTTAAGGAGGAGTGGGTGCATACAAAGACAGTGGTCAACAACCAATAGAAATACAGGTAGGCATGAGGTGATGGTGAGTGACACAGTATGTAAACCAATAACAGAGGATCTGGGGAGGAGCCCTGGCCCCTGAACCAATCACTCGATGCCCTAGGTGGAAGATTCTAGATGGAAAGGTTGGGCCACCGAGTGACGGACAGGGCACCAGGGAGGGAACAAGGGAAGGATACATGGGTTGTTAGGGGAGACGGGGAGGAGAGATACTAGATAGATGGGGCGATCAAAGGGAGAGAGGGGATCAGGGCAGAACCATAATAACTGTAGGGGTATGTGGAACAAACCAAATATACAGCTCAATAAAACAATGCATGACAAACACAATACAACATCTCCCTCTTTTTTGTTTAAAAAGAAAAGAAAAGAAAAATATATGAGACTTAATAACTAAAGTTCAAATCAGAACTGTGATTTTCTGGGTCAAGATGACTGGGAGGAATGGACGCCCACTGTTCTTCTACTTCCAGATTTCCTCCTTCTAGTTGCTCTTCTAGTTCTTCTAGTTCACATCCTTCCTCCTCAGCCATCACCCGGTTAACTTGCAAGGGGAGATTAACTTATAAATTAATCTCTGTAATATTTTCCAAACTATAGAAGTGGCAACTAAAATTGCTAACAAAATGAAAAGAACTAAAAGTATAGTTTTTAAAACTGATCCAACCCATCCCGAGAGTCCCCATCCCGAGAAGATGTTCCCCAGCCAGTCCAATGTGTCCTGCTTGATCTCATGAAGCAAGTCTTTCATCTCGCCGATGGATTTTCTGGCGTCCTCAGCTTTAGATGACAAATTCAGGCAGCAGAGCTCCTCCTCGCATCGGTGATCATGCAATAGGAGCAGGAAATCAATTGCTGCGCTATTCTGGAGTGTAGCCCGCCTTGTTATTTCCTCGTCTGAGAGGAGGTCACTGAGGATGGCTGACGTTAAATTGGCTTGTTTAGCCACCCAACACTCTAGGTGGGCCAATTCACCTAGAGACTTCGCGATGGACACCCACGGCAAAAAAACTGTCCATGCGACACCTTCTGGAATTGACCAATGAGTAATTTCAGGGTCACACTGTGAGTCTAAGTCTTTCAGGTCTCTCTTATAACGGGCCGAATTATGTGTGACAACTTTAGCTTTCCAATTGGTAATTTGGGTATCATTGGGGGTAAACAGCGACAGTCTCCCAAAGGAACATGGGCCTCCTGTCAGGCGAGAGGGGATGCCTGCCCACGCTCAGTATCCGCAAATAAAAAAGACTCCACGGGGGAGGGATCTAGGGTATTCATCAAAAGTTGGGGCAGTGGTAATATGGGCAACTGTGGTGCACCAATTTCCCACTGTGTACTCATGATTGGGTTGGATCACGCGGAAATAGGGTTTTCCGGTGGGGTCAAGGGAGGACATAAACTCAACACAAACGGAGGCAACAACGGAGCCGAGCAACTTAAATTCAATAGGTTCAGATTTTGAAATATTTAATTTAGAAACAAAACGTCGCCAGATGAGGTTGGGATTGGAGCCGGGGGAGCGCAGGACTTTATATTGGGCAAGGGGTTTTAGGGAGGAATCGAGGGGGGTAGGGAACTCATCTGGATTAAAAGGGATCCCCACAAGGCAGGTCGACAAGGGGTCTGCTGCTGAGGCGGACGTCAGACACAGCTGGTCTTGGCTGAGGGCCTTGGCGAGTAGCTTCCACACCTTCTGTTTTGGCTGGGGAATGATCCATAAGTTGGATGGTAGAAGCGTGGACCAGAAGATGACGAAGGTGACAGTGATGGAGACTGGGATGGGGTTCATCGGGCTCATGTTTCTATAAAAGGACAAAAAAAGGTGCGTTAGAGTAAATCAAAAAAGGTGGTTCTGCCCCGGAAGGATGTCTAAATCATCAGAGAAGGGTTTCCGTCTCCTCCTCCATCAAGCCTCTTCGACTTGCGCCACAGCTTCTGACTGAATGAATTTTTTTGGCAAGAATGGTTTGACCCATTTGGAGGGAACCCACTTCAAACCTGAAGGAGTGGACACGCAAGCGTATCCCCTCCCCCAGGTAATCAAGTCGAAGGGTCCCTCCGTTTTCCAGGTCTCAGGGTCCTTTATGAGGACGGGTGGTTTGGCCCTAAGGTGCAGTTGCTCGTTCTGCCCGAAGTGTCTCACGATCGGAGGATTTAAATTATCATAAGAACAATTCAGGAAGTTGATAATATAAAGTGCCTTTGCGAGGCGGACCTGTGGGGACTCCATTTTCATCGTCGAACTTTGTTGATGTAATACTCTTTTCAGACTCTGATGGGTCCTTTCCACCACAGCTTGACCTGTCGGGGAATATGGGATGCCGGTCTTATGCTCTATTCCCCATTGCTGCAGGAAGTTCCGAAATTCCCTGGACTTATACGCAGGGCCGTTGTCGGTTTTGATAACTTTTGGGATGCCCAGCACGGAGAAAGCGAATATAAGGTGTTTCTTGACGTCAGATGCTTTCTCCCCTGTGTGGGCAGAGGCATAGACTGCACTAGAGAACGTGTCTACTGACACGTGGATGTAGGAAAGTCTGCCAAACTCTGCATGATGTGTTACATCCATCTGCCACACCTCGCAGCTGCTTAGACCTCAGGGATTAGTGCCCAAACTGAGTGATGGTAATTGATGTGATTGGCACTGGGGACATGTGGCCACAATCGCTTTGGTCTGTTCGCAGCTGAGTTTGAATTGGCGAACAAGGCCAGGCGCATTTTTCAGCTACCTTCTGTTTGAGGAACTCTGGCTGGTTATGGAGCACATGGATGGAGGCACCCTGAGCGATGTCATCAGCAAGAGCTACCTGTCTGAAGAGGAGATGGCAGCCATCAGTCGGGAGGTCAGCAATCCCATCTGTGCTGCCGAGGGCTTGGGCAGGATTGTCTGGGAAACAGGGGCTCAGGACAGGAGAGGTTTCATGTGCCAAGCTTTGTTTGTGTGTTGCTGCTATGCTGTGGGCAAGTAGAAGCATCTCAAGTGAAATGGCTGCCAGTGCCCCTGCACTCACTGAACTCAGTTCTTGTACTCTTTATCTCCTGCTGTTTTGTTCTCACTCTGCCTCATGTATTTGCTCTTCTCCATCTTGCTTTCTAAACTTTTTCCTGTCTTCACTGCATTCCTTGCCTGTAAAAGCAAAAGTGCTGGTGGCAGGATTTGAAAGGAACAGCAAAGGAAAAGAGAGAGACTCGTTTCTCTCAGTCCTCAGCTAAAAAGGATAGGAGTGCAGCCAAAGCACTGTTTGCTTCTGAGCACATCCCCTGCAGCAGCAGTCATCCTGGCTGGTGTGCAGGGAACAGTCTACAACAGCAGGTGCTGTTGCTCTTTCAAAAGCTGACATGCCTTTCCTTAGAAAGGTCCTGCTCTGCAAGTGTTGCAGCCGCAAGCTCTTCCTCTCAGTGGCACTGTCTTCTGCCATTATTCCCCATTCCCCTGGAGAGGGAATCTTTTTGATTCTTTGTGCCCTTTATTTTGTGATGAAATCACATCACGTGTTTTGCCCTCCTGTTTCTGTTTCCTCTCTCAGTGCCTGCAAGGACTGGATTTTCTTCACTCCAACCACGTGATCCACCGAGATGTGAAGAGAAGCAACATCCTTCTCAGAACCGACGGATCTGTCAAGCTGGGTCAGTGTATTCTTGGTCAGGTGCAACATTCCAGGGATGTGGGTGTGGGGCTGCTTGGAGTGACTGCCAGCTCCCCAGAAATGGTGCTGGTGACAGTGCAGGGATATCTGCTGTGAGCTGGTGACACGGCTGCAATGTGTACAGAGGCATGACAAGGAACAAGCAGCCAAGAATGGTGTTGCTCTGTGTGTGTCCCTTCCACAGGGAGGGAGCTACAGGTCTAAAGCTTCCAAAGAACAAAAGCCACTGCTGGAGGCAGTGTAAAAAAATGTGGGAATTTTTTAAGTCACAATGCCATATTTCCTTGGCTAAAGACCTGAGAAAACAGAGCAGGGACAGTTGTCCAAGAGATTCAACAGCACATTCTCAGACTTCTACTGGGGAATTCTTTTGCTTGGTTTCCTATTGCACAGAATTAAAATAGAAACAGTTATTTTGCTTTCTCCTCAGCCAATTTTGGCCTCTCTACTCAACTCACCCCTTAGAAGAATACATGGAGCTCGTTAGCAGGGACTGCTTGGTGGATGGCACCTGAAGTGGTGACAGGTCAACCATATGGCCCCAAAGTGGACATATGGTCTTTTGGAATTGTGGGAATTGAAATGGTGGAACAAGAACCTCCTTACTGGAACCAGAGTCCTGCCTCGGTAAGGAGCAAATCCTCACTGATCCCGCTGTCTTTCTCACCTGTCCCATATTCTGTGTGCCATTGGACAAAATCCAATTGCCATATGCTGGAAGTACTTCCAGCACAGTGCCGTCCTAAAAATGTCCCTGCAACACACCAGCATCTGCTGTAGTTTTGGTTGCATCAGTGGGGGAACTCAAGCCTTACCACATGCAAACAAACTCCATTCTCAGGCAGCACTTGCCTTTGGGTTATAAGTGGTTCCAGTTCTTTTGTCTGTGTAGATGGCCCTAATAACAGGAAGCAAGCATCTTAGAACTACTCGTATCCTTCCAGAAATGAAGGAAGGAAACCCAAACCAAACAGAGTTTCTAAAACTGTGGTTTTCAGAGAGGGACTGCATCCCCTGTGCAGTTTCTTCTCGGTGGGAAGAAACCCTCTCTCAGGAAGCTTGCCTGAAATCTGGGCAGGAGGGTGTAGAGGCCACGGAGTCTCTTCTGTTTCTTGTGGAGTGCTGCTGAAACATTCAGTGACCATGTTTCTCTCATAGCGCAAGCCACGTTCTCTATGTCACCAAGCCAGAGCCTGCTGATGTGGAGAGCCTGCCAAAACCTCCTGTTTGTTTCCCGGCACTTTCTAGGATGGGCCTACCATTAATGCATTGACTTGAGTATCCAAATGAGCAGAGAGTGACCATAGGGATGGCACCTCCCCTTCTTCTGACCATGAAAAGTTTTTCTTTTCCACATAAGGGAAGCTGAAATTTTCAGACTGCTGAGAGACAGAGCTGCAGGTGGCTGCTGTTTGCCCAAGCAGGCATTTTCATCCCAGTACATTTCTGCAGGCATCTTAATGTGTCTGTGTGGAATGTGAGATTGTAGATGTTAGTTTTCTTCCCTGGGGATTAACTGATGGATTTCCTTTCTTTCCTTCCAATTACCATTGTTTTCAAGAACAGGAAGAAAAGCTTGATGAGTTTTGTTCTATGGCAGCTGTGCTTAATGGATGAACAAGCACTGCAGAGATGCCTTTCATGTACTATTCCTTGGAATTAGTATAGAAAAGTCCCTCTTCCAAAAAGCCTGTCAAGCTGGTGTGAATCCTCAGAGAAGCAGATGTGCTTTTGTTGATGTCGTTCCCACTGAGTAGGTCAGTCAATGAAATCAGCTGCCACGGCAAGATCTGCAGGATGTTGGAAAAGCTGTGGCTGCTTCGGGGTTTGGGTTTTTTGTTGGTAAAGAAAAGCATCTCTGGGTCTCTGCCAGGGCAGTAACTGCCACTGAAGAACAGAGGTTAAACAGTGGGATGTGGGAGAGCAGTTACAGATGTGAAAGCAGCAGGTGGAGACTCGTGTTTCCTTTTTCTCCAGGCTAAATTCATGATAGCCTCAATAGGGACCCCACAGCTGCTGCATCCCAAGCTCCTCTCGGCTTGGCTGCGTGACTTCCTGAGCTGCTGCCTGCAGACAGACGAGGAGCGGCGCTGGTCTGCCAAGGAGCTCCTGCAGGTAAAATGCAAAGGGGCTGCAGGTGAAACAGGGTGCATGGGATGGGCTCCTCCTCCATGGAAGTCCAAGGGATCAGATGAGCCCCCTTCTTCCTCACCTCCACTCTTGGTGCTCTTCAAATGGAAACAGTGAGGAATCCTAGACTGGGCTGGGCTGGCAGGGCCCTGTAAAGGTCATCAGGTGCAAGTGTCCTGCAATGAGCAGGGACATCTTTAAAGAGATCAGATTGCTCAGAGCCATTTTCCACCTGACCTGGAATGGTTCCAGGGACAGGGCAACTACAAGCTCTTGGGGCAACCTGTGCCAGGGTGGCACCATGCTGCAAAGAAACAATTTCTTCCTTCGACCTACTCTGACTTGATCCCCTATGTGTTTAAAATTTTTCACCCACATTCTATTGTAACTGGCCCTGTTCAAAAAAGTTGTCCCCCACTTTCTTCAAAGCCACTGTGAAATCTTGGAAAATGGCAATAAGTGGCTCCCTGGTGCCTGTTCTTCACACAACTGAATAACTCCACCTCTCTCAGTTTTTCCTGAGAGGACAGGTACTCTGTCCTCTGACTGTTTCTGTTGCCCTGATTTGTAATTTGGTGGTGTGCTCCATTTTATCCAATGGCAAAAGAATTGAAGTAGAGCAATGCAGGGTACAGAGACATGAAAAGGTGGTGCAGGAACCCAAGGAAGCCAGGCTGGCCAAGTGGTCAGAGATTTGGCTGTGGGCAGGAGGGGCTGTGGGGGGGCTCACTGTGAGCCTCTGAGGGGCCCTGGTTTGTGTCCCCAGCCCACCCTTGGAGGTTTCTGGCACGCAAACAGGGAGAGCTGAGGGGGACTTGTCCCAGCCCCATCTGCTGCCTGGCACGCTCAAGCAGACAGGAACTGCTCCAGGGTTACTGCCAGCTCGTGTGGCAGAGAGGGAAGTGCAGCAGCCAGTGCCACTGGGCTGTCCCTGCTGGGAAGGAAGGTGCCATCCAGCACAGGAGGGGCAGGGCATGGAAAGGTAGACACTGCTCTGTCTCCCTGTGGGAATCAGCACAGTGCTTGTCTTTCAAAGACAGGGACCTATGTGATTAGTTGAAGTTTCTTGAAAAGAAGAAACTCCAAGGACTGAAAGCAGCATTTCTAGAGCACTGGCAGGGCAAAAATCCCAGCAAGATGAAGACACCTGTTTAAATGGAAGAGTGGGATTCTGGGCCAGGTTTGCCTGTGATGGCAAGGTCGTGCACATGACAATTGAGGAGCAGATGGTCCCATTGTTCTACTTTGTGGGTCTTTGTAGGAACTAGAGGTATCCTCATGGAGCCAGTGAAGCACTGAGCTTGGAAAGTCATGGTTCACTGTTCTTTGTTGTTTTTTTTTTTCTTTTTCCTGTGGACAGCATCCATTTGTAATATCAGCCAAGCCAGCCTCCATCCTGGCACCACTCATCATTTCAGTGCAGAATAAGAAGAAGAAGTAGGAGACAAGAATTTTACAATCACGTCAAGATGTTATCTTCATAAGCAATTTAGAGTAGAACTGTAGAGTAGGATTGTAGAGTAGGATTGTTGAAGAGTTTTGTAGAGTTGAATTATAGATCAGGATTGGAATGAAATAAAATTTCCGAATCATCAACTCATTTGGAAGAATCCCCTCCTTCTGACCCTTCAGAAAACTCAACGTTTACTTCTTGTTTTTTATTGCTGCTAAATCACACTATGGCTTCTTTTGTATGGTTTATAAGTGGGGAAGGATCTTCTTCATCCATCCTCTCCAGACCACACTGTGTTTGGAATATGACCCACTGGCTTGTTTTTGCCCAGCTGTGGTATTTCTAGTGCAGGCAGAAAGGGAATCAACATTTTAAGGAAAGACCAAAGGAGTGGGGCAGCCAAGACTTCCTGTGCAGATTCAGGCCTGCAGCTGTGACTCGAGAACATTTGGTTCCTGCTATTTAGATTTGTATCCCCAAGTGCAATCTCTTTGGCAGAAGGAGAGCCTTGCTCAAGTGAGAAAGCAGAAGGATCAGAGAGGGGGCTCTGAAAGGTCTCCTCTGGTGCAGAGCTGGCAGCGCCTGTGAGGTGAGAGCGGGCCCGGCCTTGGCCGGGGTGCAGCCCCAGCAGAGGCCTGGCAGAGCCCGGAGCAGCCTGAGCCTGGGCAGAGGCAGGCTGGAAGGAGGCCCTTGGAGCTGCAGGAGGCAGCAGCCGGGCCCTGGGTGCCTCTTCCTGGCAGCGGGCGAATCCTCCGCTCTCAGAGCCCAGGTGGCAGCTGGCTGCTCCCGAGGGGAAGCGTAGCCGTGCTGGGCACAGCCCAGACTGGAGGCATTGGCCGTCTGGAGTCCGCCCAGGAGCAGAGAAAGGCCAGGGGCAGGCGAGGGCCGGTGGCCTGGCTGAGGATTCCTACTCTTCTGCCGGCTGCCCTGTGACTCCTGGCAAAGGGCAGCAGTGTGTGCAGCACTCTGGGCAGCGGCGCAGGGAGCCGGGCTGCTGGGCAGGCTGGAGCACAGGGCAGCGTCCTTCAGGCACGGCACTTCTGCCAGGGCAACCCAGGCCAGCCTGAGGCACTGACAGCTTGGCAGCTCACATCTGCAGGAGCCAGTGCCTCCCACAGCTCTGCCAGGAAGCGCCTGCAGGCCTGCAGTTCTGCCCTGAGCCACAGCAAAGGTGTGAAATGCAGAGTGTTTTGCAGAAATATTCAGGGCCACCAGGCCAGCCTGCTTTGTGCTCTCTGGAGCACAGCAAGCACTGTGCAATGCTGCTCTGAGCTGCTGGGAGAGAGGGAATCGGGGATGTGCCTGAGGTTGTACTTGAGTAGTGAACTGATTTGGAAAAGAGCAGAATAATTTCATCAGGCAATCTGTGTTTTCCTGGTTAATTTCTGAAAGAAAGTCACCATGTGTTGCACACAGATAGGGGTATTAGAAAAGAAAGGCCTTATAAAATCAGGCCTTGCTCTGCTCAATTACCAGGTGGCCTGTTATGTCTTCTATGTGCAGCTAGCTAACTTCCCATGTGAAAAATCATAAGAATGAGTGCAGTTAACACAGTAAGCTTTTGTGGTTAGAAAACAGTTTGCATCTGTAATAAATAAGAAATATGTCCCACGAGAGTCCACAGAGGAAAAATGTAAACACCTGAGTAACAGAGAAAGTCTTAGCACATACACACAAAAACACCTTCTAAGCAATGAATTGTGTGGCAAGGAAACTACCAGGCAGTTGGAATTGAACACGAGGGCTGTGAAAACCACATAAAAATGTGTTATATGAATAAAGAATTGGCTTTCCCTGCATGAAGAAATGGAGTCCCAGTTGCTTTATTGACACAGCAATGTGGTGTGACTCAGCAAGAGCGCTTGTATGGTGTATTGATGAAATGCTTGTGTTTGATTCCCAGAAAAGGAAGGAGAGGCATGAAGTGTAACAAACAGGGCTTAGTCTTGTGAATTCCTTTAGCTTTAACGGGCAGTGCTGAACCCTGTATTCCCCCATTGCAGTGATGAATGTGTGCAAGTGGCTATCTTAGCCTTGAGAATAAAGAGAGAGGTCCTGCTAAGAAGGTAGCTGGAATGCATTGGAAGGGAAGAATGTGTTCTTAGAAGGCTCTTTACCACCAAAGGAGAATTTGAGGAATCTGATATTTCCCAAACCACTGTGTCAGTAACCAGAGTTATGTCCGAGGTGCTGCCATATTTGATCCATGTTAGAGCAGGTTGATAAGACAATGAAGAAAAGTGTGTTGTTTAAAGGGGGGAACCTGACCCTTGAAAGAGAAAGAATGTATTGGTCAGTGGGTGGGCAGTTCGGCTTTGAAAGGGGAACAATGCATCATGGAGCCCTTGTTGGCAGGGAGTCATGGAGTATGGTGAGCCATGGTGGCCTCATCTCACACGCCGGCCGTGTGTGAGCTGATGCTGTAACTGGGAAAATCCCACTCCTGAGCAGGAGATAGAAGGCCTGGTTCTGGGGTGGAGGGGTGAGAATGATGAGATGCACACCGTTTTGATCCAGGGGATGTCCTGGAAGTGCACTGCCTACCTGTGCCTCCTACTGAGCACCACGCTCCAGCTCCTTCTCCTGCTCAGCGGATGTTTGGGAAACCAGGGGTTGGTATGTATTATTTGCTACTGCAACTAATGGAATAAGTTTGCTTTGCAAGCCCAGTTGTGTCTTAGGTGCTTTTCTGCATGGGTCTCCTCCTGAACCTGTGGCAACCACCATCAGGGACCCACAGGACACTCCTACTCTGATGGCAATAAATTCTGAGAAGAGGTTTAAATATGTCAAATAATTTGGAGTAATGTTTAGCCTGTGAGTTTCAGCAAAGTATTGACTATGTCTTAGTTCCATGGATACAAACTACTAAGTCAGATTGCTGGGTGTGCATGTGTTAGGGAAGTGAATCCCTACACACCCAGCACTGAAACAAAGTATTGCTTTCTTTCTAACCCTGAGCTGGCAGCAGGGATCAGGCCCTGCTTGGTGACTTTCATTTTGGCAACTTCTGTTAGCAGGTAAGAAAGGTCCCAATGAAACCTTTTCCAGCTCTTTCCCTCTGGTTTCTCTTTTTAGATACCAAAGCTCTGTGCCATGGGTGGTCTGGATGTGTGCGGGCAATGCAGCTCTGTTCTGGTTTGGAAGCAAAACTACTGAGAGACTCCAAGTCAGAAATACAATTTATTAGGAAAAGGGAAAAAAATCCCAAAATGCATGCAATAACACAAAAGAAAAACCATGGGCAGAATCAGAATACAACCTGACCCTCTGCTAGTTAGGGTGGTGGTAGCAGTCCAGATGAAATGGTCTTGTTGAAGTGCTGATCCCATAGAAAAGATCTGGTAGATCTTCTCTTCTGGAAACCACTTGGCTGGGGCCCCTTGTTCTGTCCCAAATCCCAAATGATATCCAGGTGGGGATGCTTAGCTCCTCCCCGCTGGGGGGAGCATCTCACAATGGGCTGATATCATTCTGAGTCATGCAGTGGGTCCTTGACTGCCCATTAAACAGAAATGGCTCCTGTAGGGAGTTATCTCTGAGTCATGGGGAAAGGCATTGATGGGCCCATTAACAGGAGATAAGGACAAAACAATGCCCCTCCTGTTTTCAACAGCTCTTGAGGATGGGAATAGAATATATCTTTATATTGTAACCTAGAAAACTCCAAATGAAATGGAATTTACTTGGCCCATGGAGGTCTTGCCCCAGCAGCAAGACTGTGAGAACAAATCAGAGTCTAAAAGAGAAATGAGTAAATTTTGTCAGGAAAACTCACTGAAATAGACAAAAACACTTCCCCTTGCACTACTAAGAGGAATTCCAGAATTCCAGTGGCTTCTAAAGAAAAAGTGAGCTCATAGAAAATGCTCTTCGGAATACAATACCAAATTACAATCCTTTCTAGAGAAGGTGTTATTATAGGAAATGGTAATTTAAATCCCTTTTTATCATCCTTGTGAAAAGTGCTCTCAATCTTTCCACAAATTTATGGTTTGACCATTCCTGATTGCTTTGGATACTCAGCCACAGCCTCATCAACCTGGGGACTGTGTCTTGTGTCAGAAAGCAGAACAACAAGCCACCTAAAGAAAAGTGGAAAGAACCATTTGAAGAGTTCCTAAGCACTCCTGCAGCAATAAAAGGGGATGGGATCAGTACATTGATACACCTGCCCCCAAGGGAACCAACCCCAACATATAAGGGACTTGGGGGAGGGAATATAGATGAGAATTTGAAGCCTCTATTTGTTAAAACATGGAAATAAAACTTTCTAATGCACTGTAGAGTGAGTTAGAAGAAATCCCATCAAGGGGAAGATATGTCATGAATGGGTAACCATGAAGTCCTCAGTCTCAGCCCAGCCTGGGCAGCAGCACTCTGGCACGCTCTGTCAAGCAGCAGCAGCCAGCAGGCCCAGGGGAGGCAGCCCAGCACAATTCACCCCATGCCCCCCACGGCAGCATCCCTGGGGCTGCTGCACTGCAGAGCTGGAGGAGCACCCCTGAGCCAGGCAAAAATGGACACAAGTCTCAGGGTTTAGGAGGTGACATTTTCTTGAACTTGGCTTGAAGGAGAACAGAAGGGCAACAACGGCTCAGGTGTTCAATCACAAAACACCCCAAGGGCTCTCAGGTACAGGGACTCAACATCATTGGCTTGGAGACAATGGAGGAATTTGTAGAATGCTCTGCAAGGAAGAAAGGGGCATTCCCAGCCACCTTTGTGTGTTCCCAAATATTATCCTCCCTCAGACAATTTCATATCCTTTCCCAAGAGAAGATTATGGTCTTGTTGCTAACATGTCCTCTTTTTCAGCTGAATAAATAAATGGCAAGAAATTTAGGAAAAGAACTAGACATCAAAGTCCCCATAGGTCTGTGCAGGAATCAACATCTGTGTCTCTCTAGAAAGACTGGTTGTGACTGACTAGTTTGGAGAAATCTACGAAACTGATAGCGATCCTGAAGGGACACTGGAACGGAATTTCTCTTTTTAAACCTATTGATGTACCTTGCCTCCAACACTTCTCCATGTCTTTTACAAAACTCTTACAGAGATCTGGATCTTCCCTGGCTCATGACAAGGTGAGGCCATGCTCTCCAAGCAGTCTTGAGAGCTGCTTCAGGTGACAGCTTAGAGCAGCCCATGGGCACTCCTCTGCAACCCTCCACAACAAGGTCATTTGGGGAGGAGGTTGTCCTCTATGCCTTCCACCCCTTAAGGCAAAGACCTTAAATTCACAAGAAAATCAGAAAACAGGCTTATTCTTATCATAAAGAATTTCCATTTGCTACAATATTTTCTTAATAGGTGCTCAATTTCATAATAGAGGTACTGGGCTTCCATTCTCTACTGATAAGTTTCATTCAGTGGACAGAGCTAAGTCTTGAAGAGAATATCTGACCAGAAGAAAGATTCTCCAAATATGATAAAACTGATGATAAGAGAAGGAGTTAACAGTAATGCAACTTCTTTATTGCTAAAGTTCAAGACTAAATTCTCTAATCTTAGACTAATTAATCCTACATTTTTAACAAATAATCATCTCCTTTTACTAACTTGAGGAAACCTAAAAACATAATTTTCTTTTAAAATTAAACAGCTGGAGCTCATAGATGTTCCTTTGCTGAAGCAGAAGACTGGTGCCAGGACTCCAGGACTTGCTGCTTGCCAAATTCAGATATTCATTGCTGAATGTGGGACAGCTTTTTGTGGAGCTGCTGGCACCTGCTCTTCATCTCGGAGTAGCTGGGGCTACCCTATGAAGGAGAAATCAAAAGAAAATTAGTGCGTGCCAACATTTCTGCAGAGTTTAGAATTTCATGACCTTTCCTACAAAATAGCCTTGAGGCACACTCAGCTGGTCCAGTCTGGCTTTATTCATGTAAAACAGTAAAAATACACTCAGTTTATCTTTTGAGCTACTTTTCTCTGTGAGCCACCACCCTTGAGGGAACTTTGCAAACTGAGGCTGTTATAATGCAGACTGAAAAACAAACTCTAGACAAGTCAGAAACTACAACAACAAAAACCCAAAGCATATCAGCTCCTCAGGAGGGAAAAACTCATTAATGCTCAAAGCCACCGATGGGAGTCAAACCTTCTTGATTCCCTTCTCCCTCAAATCGACAGGTGTGAGGTTTATCAAGCTCATGATCAAATCCAAGATGAAGTGGCAATGAGAATAATAGATGCCACTTCCCAGCACTCTCACACCAATGCTTCTGCTCCTATGGGCCTTAAGGTCTGGTTCTTATTGGATGACAAAGTCTCCCTCCACAGGAAATGAACATTTCCAAGCATCCTGAGATTAATATTTACAAGCCACACATCTTTAACAAGTTGAAATTCAGTACCAGGACAGACAACAACTTGTGCTAGAGATGCATCCCAGGCCAGCTACACCAGACTGGTGTGTTGGACAGGTTTGAAAAGAAAACTACAGATGCCTTTCAACATTTTGGGAGGCACCAGAGAAGCAGTAGCCTGCACTACTGGCTTCTGCCCAGTGACATTTGCTGGCAAGAGCCCTGGCACAGGCCTCACTGCACTGCTGCCCTGCAGGGCCAGACCTGCCCTCAGCCTGGCACGGAGCATCCCTGGCTGTATCCAGTGTGAGCCGGGGCCCTGCCGCGCCTGCTCCAAAGGCCGCAGCTGCCCCAGAGCCCCAGAGCTGCAGGAGGCCTGGCTGCCCCTGCCAACATCACTGCCCCGACACAAGCTGCGAGCAATTTCCAGGGCTTTATACCACACACACACTTCTCCCTCCCCTCCTGCAAATGCCATGAGGGGATGCAGCAGCACTGCTGCAGCTGAGCCTGTGCAGCTGCACTGCAGGAAGGGAGGGCCCGTCCGGGCCTAACCCACCTCGGTGTTCATCTCTGCACTTCCCCCCACCTGGCCCATCTCCTCCTTTACCTTTCTAGCTCCCTAGTTCACAGTTACTTTTAAATAATATCTGTAGTATTAATTCTGAAATATGGTCTTCCTTGCACCAAAATTCGAACAGAGGCTTCTCTTAATAATCAAATTTTACTCCATCATTATCCACACTGAAGTTAGGAAAAGCAGCACATTAATACCTTCATTGAAATCCAAGGGACACTACTGCTTCAGCCTCCCCAGCTCTCTTCACATCTTTTTGGACATGGTAGTCCTCTACACATCCATGCTGGCATTCTAGAACTCCAACATTTGTCTTTTTTTTAACCTAAAGGGTGCAGGGGAATGGAGCCCAGACTTGGAGGCAGGGTGTTGGCTTTGACATCCCATTCCATGGGGATGGCTCTGACATTCCTGTAGAATAGGATGTTAAAGCCAGCACCCAGGAAGAAGAGCGGCCACCAGCTGCTGCCTGGATGTAACTGGGCTACTGCTCAGTTCTCTGCTTCTTGCTCCTGACAGGACTGATAAAGCCAGAAGCCCGAGGCCGTTTCTGCAACAAAAACAAAATAATTCATTCTTCTATGATCACAATCAGGTTTTGCTCTCCATTCTAAAAAGCAGCATCTGTGAATTGGCAAAGTTTTAAAATGCACCATTTGAAATTAAAAATAACTGTCAGACCTGGAAGACCTGCAGGTAAATATCTGCTCTGCTGCATTCCTACTTTCTCATCTTAGCACTTAGCAAGTCCTTCTCCAAGTCTACTGCTAAAAGGCTTTGGGAAGTAGAGGCTCCCTTCAGCAGCTCCAGCAAAGCCTCCCCAAAATGGGGATGCCAGGTAAGTCTTGACTAGGTCCCAATTACTGCTTGCACACACCAGGAAAAGACTCAGCTTTTGCTATCAAACACCCACATAATTTATTACAGAGGAACTTGGCTGTTTTAGACTTTTATGCATTAAAAACAAGATTAATGCTTCACTATTACAACCCATGAGTACAGGATGTTATGGTTGGTTGTGAATTCTCATCAGGATGAACACAGACACCAGTCACATGTCCAGAAACTCTTGTGCATTTAGGTACAGCTGTCTTAAATCCAGCAGGCTCACCCACTCCGCAGACTCATAAGCTGTTGGCTAACAAGTCTTTAAATTTGTACAAGAGAGTTTCACAAGTGGTTACCAATGAGCCCTTGCTGTTGCTCAGGGCCCTTCAGTCATCTCTCAGCTCCTCCCAAGGAGCTTCTCCAAGGTGCTGCCTCACGAGCCACAACACATGGCCACAAGCTCCCCACAGGCACAGCAAACCTCAGGGCCAGGGATGGAGTAGAACAGGACAGCCGTGCTGTGCCCAGGCAGAGGGAGGGAGGAGAGAAATTAAGGCAGAGGAGGGAGTGAGGGAATAGCACCATTCTGTAGGTGCTGTGTTTTGTCCAGCCATGTGGATAGTGCAGAGCTGGGGTCAACAATGAGAGTGACAGAGAGACAGAGGGAGAAGAGAGCAAGAGGGCCCCATCTGCCCCACCTGGTGCAGCCTCTTATGCACAGGAGATTTTTCATGCAGTTCTGTCACACAGGCAGAGCCAGCCCTTTGAGCCCTTCTCCAGGGAATGAGTTGAGGGTGGGGACTGAGCTCAAGTCTCCAGGCAGAGCAGAAAGTTGGATCAGGACAATGCTGCTCCACCCCTGCTGGATCCTCTCTTCTTATCACAACCTTGAGGTCACAGCAGTGTGTGGCAAAACATGCCTAGGCCTGGTCCTGCACATTCCCATCACAGCTTCTACATCACCAGCAAGTCTGCTAAAATTTACTATACAATGCAGAATATTAAAAATGCACAAAATACCTGAGCAGGTCTTGCTGGAGCATCTGTCTCAGAAGGCCTTGGAGATGTTGCTTGGCTGCTGCTGGTGGGGTTCTGAGATGGAGCTGATTTTCTGTATGGATGGTCCAAGAGTTCATGTTACAAAGCCTAAATATCAACTGTCATAGTTCTTTCCTTGCAGGGAAAACAGCCCTTCAGTGTCAGGACTCAAGGGAAAAACATGAAGCAGAGTTGAGGGAGCTTTAGGCAGGACATCAGGAAAACATTCATGGCCCAGAGGGTGTTTGAGCACTGCACCAGGCTCCCCAGGCCAGTGGTCACTGCAGCGAGGGCTCAAGAACAGTTTGGACAACTCTCTTGGGCACAGGGTGTGATTCTCGTGGTGTCTGTGCAGGGCCAGGAGTTGGATTCCATGACCCTGGTGGGCCTCTGCTGGTGCAGCATATTGTAAGAATCTAGGCTTCATTTCCCAGGGCTTTTTTTCTGAAAAGGCTCTTTTCCTTCCCCAAGAGACTGAACTTACCTAGAAAGTATTAACTTCAAACTCTTTCTTTCGATTTTACTGTAGCCAGGCCAATCAGTCTGAAGGGTTTGAAATAGATCTTCCTTCAGACTGAAGGAATTCTCCTTTGCATTCAGGTTGGCTACCTACAGGCAAACGTTTAGGAAAACAAATCTTCATTACACCTATATGCAAACTACAGAAATCTAAAGGAGCTACTTCAGCTGGGAAGGCAGAACATGGCTCTCATTATGTTGTGAATGTCTGCAGGGTGAAAAAGCCCTGCCACTGCCTGGGCAAGCACAGCAACAAACTTTGCAGGTTCAGGGAATGAGTTCCTAAAAGTCACCCTGCGATCAACTAAAACTGTACACACGTTGAATTTGAGTCCTTTGCCTAGGCTCCAAAACTCTTTTTCTTAGCTAAAGAGGAAAATAATCCTATTTAATATAATAATGCTTGCATAATTCAGCAACAGCACCATTCAGGTGCATGGGGAATATTTTAAAAGGAAAGAAGGAGCTACTGCATCTTTCCATGGGTGTGCCTCTGATGAAAGCCTATCAGAAAGAAATACCAGTGGAACTTATCTTGAAGGAGTATTGGAAAAGTCTCTAATTTGAACAGGTGAGGAAGTAGTAAAATTATGAACAGCAGAACAGCATGATGGAAGAATTGCTGGCACAAGCTCCATGATCTCACCTGCTGAAGGATCTTTCCAAGGGAATCCTTGTCCTTTGGCCTGACTCCATCTCTCTGCAGCCGAGCAAGTAACTCTGGCTCTTTGTAATCCCTCAGAGCAAGCAGATGAATCACCCTGTCCCTGTAGGGTCGACCGTAAACAGCAGCGCAGCCGCTCCAGTCGATGTCTGCAAGTCTCACAGGCACCATCCTCTTCTTCTCAGGCACAGGACCTGGATTGTTCTGTTGGGATCCTCTGACCTCTGCTTCTTCTCCTGAAGTGAGGGAAAACCAGAAACAAAGAGTTCAAATTGCAGGTTTGCAGAAGGCAAGATAGTTGATTCCAAAGGATGCACCAAGAATGTTGAACCTCTATTGGTTGGGCATTTACAAATCTAAAAGAATCCAAGCAGTAAAGCATTAGGAAGAAACAGTCCTTAAAAATACCTGGTAAAGGAATGCTATTGGGGGGTGGTATTTATGAAAAATTCTTTTTATGCATGGTGCTTTTATATGATTTCCCCAGTTTGTAAGCTCAAGCATTGGCTATATCAAGAATGGCATGGACAGTGGGAATATGTGCACTCTCAGCAAGTTTGCCAGCACCAGAGGCATGGGATGCCATCCAGAGGGACCAGGACAAGTTTGGGAACTGGGGCCCTGGGAACCTCATGGGATTCAACAAGGCCAAGTGCCAAGTGCTGCATCTTTGGGGTTGGGACATGCCCTGGCACTGAGGCACACTTGGGGATGAAGGTGGGGAGGACTTGGAGGTGCTGGTGGATGAGAGGCTGGATATGAGCAAAAAACCATATAGATATCCAGTAAGAAAATTAAATGGAAGCATATCTGAAAGGGGTCCATCACTTTAATACCCTTTGCACTTGGATTGTGTGACTCCTTTTCTGCCTGGGTCCTGAGCTCCCTGCTCTTCTCTTTGGCTTTGATCATGGCAAGCATTTCATAAAAATACAAAGGATGGGATTTTTTTACCCTGTCTCATTCTGTTTACTCACCCTTGGACTTGGGAGTCTTCCCCTGCACCCTGGCAGACACTGGGAATCCAGAATGTATCTGAAACTTATTCTTCTCTTGTTCTTCCGGGGTGGAAGTGGAAATCAATCTGACAATTGGAGACGGGTTCAAAGTTGAACAGGATGTGGAAGGCAGGTCCAAGAAAGAAGGAGAGTGGCCACCAGCTGTTGGCTGGACATCACTGGGCTCTTTGTCAATCCTCTGCTTCTTGCTCATCACAGGACTGAGAAAGTCAGAAGCCAGAGGCCGTTTCTGCAAAGATGATCCCGATTAGTTTTGCTTCCATTCTGAACAAACAGCATTTCTGAACTGGCAATGGTTGAAAACACACCTTTCTTACCTAAAACAGCCTTTCAAACAAGGAGTGCTGCAGCTAAATATGTTCTCTATTTCATCCCTACTTTCTCACCCCAGTATTCAGCAAGTCTTTCTCCTAGTCTGTAGCTCAACGGCTTTGGGACAAAGACACTCCCTTCAGCACCTCTATCAAAGGCTTCCCCAAAATGGGGAGCTCAGGTTGGTTTTATCTTGCTCCCTGTTTCGCCTTAGACACACCAGGAAAACACTCAGCTCTTGCTGTCACACACCCACACAATTCCCTAAAGCAGCCCCAAGGAGCCGCCGGTGCAGTGCCGATCGCAGCGTGTCCAGAACAGAGATGATAACAACAGAGACCCAGTCTGGCTGCAGGTCTCATTCCTGCTGTTCTCCAGAGGAAACCCTGGATCACAGCCTCTTCCCTACCGAGCAAACACTGCTCCTGTCCGTGCACATCAGCAGCTCAGAGCAGGAGTGCCAGACACAGCTCCATGCCCGCCTGCTGACAGAAATCCTGTGGGCAAGGAGGCAGGACATAAGAGGATGCTGGGCCCTGCAACATTTCCTGCTCTGGCTGGGAAAAGAGTAGGGAAAAACAGAGCTGTGCCCTTCCTCTTCTATTTAAAGAGAATTCTTTAAGGTTTAGGAAATATACCTTTCATGCAGTGTTTTCCAAGATTCTTTCCAAAAGGTTTGCCTTGCCCTCTTGTGTTTGTAAGAAAACAGACCATGCTCCGATTTTAAGCCTGACAAGTCTGAGGTATTCCCTGATTATTGAGAGTCCTCTTCTCACACATGGGATAGTCTGAGTCAAAATGGGAGCCTAAATGCTGCTTAGGACAGAAAAACAAGTTTCCTACAAATGCCTCACTACGGGAATTTGTCCTTATTCTAGACTTCCCTAAGATTTCTCTTCAAACAGTAGCACTGGCATGTCTGTGCATGTTTTAAGTACTATAACTGCCATATCTTCAAGAACCCTGCACAGACACAGCCAGGTACCAAAAACATGTCCACATCTTGTCCTTAGCAGAGTTTCCTATGCACCATGAGAAATAAGTCATGTGTGCAAGCTTGTTGCAGGCTTTGACATTGTAACCATCTGGAAAAGTATACAGGAATCCCATTGGAAGTACACGCCTCAGGTTCATACAATATAAACTGATCATTACTGCTTCATATCACAGCTTGGACACCAAGAGCAAGTGGGATAAGACATCATTCATGGTAGAGAATGTTTAAAAAATTCACAAAATACCTGAGCAGTTCTGGGTAGAGTATCTCCTTCAGAAAGTCCCAGAGATGGTGACTGGCTGGTGCTGGTGGCATTCTGAGATGGAGTTGGTTTTCTGTAAGGATGGCCCAACATTTCAGGTTACAAAGCAAAACTATCAACAGTCATCGTTCTTTTCTCACAGGGAAAACAGACCTTCATTTCCCAGAGGGTTTTTTGAAGTGGTTGTTATCCTGACTGAACTTACTGAGAAAGGGTCACCTCCAATGTCTGTCTATCTCTTTCAGTGTAGCCAGGCCAATCTTCCTGGATGTCTTTAAAGAAATGTTCCTTCAAGCTGAAAGAATTCTCGTTTGCATCCAGGTTGGCTACCTAAGGATAGACATTTAAAACATAAATGTTCATTTCACCTAAAGGCAGACTACAAACGTAAAACTGGTACTGCAAAGCTAAAGCATGGCTGAAAAGAAATCATGCACCAGTTTTCCTGGACTTTTGTTCAATGTGAAGAACAAAGGAGCTGACATGTGAGAGGCAACAATATTAAAGAGGTGTGGTCCATTTGGGCTCTAGAAATTTGGAGGTAAGTAAATGTCAAAGTGCTGGAAGCATGGAGGAAATGGATGCTATGAAAACCTCTCCCAGCACCAGGATCCAGGTTTTTTGGTCTTTAACACAGCTTTGAGAGTCAAAGTCCCCTATGCCACAGCTCTCAACCTTCACCATTTGAAATACAAGCAGAGGCCAGGCTTTTCTTTTCTGTTCCCTTTTCTTTTGAGTAAGACCTGAAGAACATCATCTCCATGGGCAAATCCATATTTTTCCACCCTCAGGAACACACTGGCTACCCTCTTGTTTCACCCAGCTGCATTGCCATGGCAGAGCACAGCCTGGGCCTCTAACGGGGCATGCTTTCACCATCCCGTGAAGCTCCACAGGATGCTGGCATTTGTCTCTGCAAACAGAACTGCTTTTCTTTCTCAAGCTTGCTCAGAGGAAGCTACAGATTCCTGTGGAACACTTGTAGGAGATAACTAACCTAGAGCTACACTTCAACAGCTAAAAAGTAACCAAGATACCCAGAATCAGGAATTTACTTCTTAAAAGCACAACTAAGGCTGAGTTGGAAGAGAAGGAAGGCTGTGAGTGTAAGAGCTCAGCAAGTTCACCCTACCGGTTTTTCCTCTATACCCAAAAACAATGCCACCTGCTGCGAAGTTAAGAAAAATGTGAATAATAGTTTTCAGGATGAAGTGCTGTTCACACAGCCCTTTCAGAATGTAAACCAGTACCTTGAGGCAGTTCACACTGCAAACATGAAACTACTCCTTCAAAATCTCCTTAAACATTGACAAGAAGAAAAGGGAAAGGAGAAGATTTTTCCACCTCTTACCTTCTAAGGAGCTGAGATTTGAAATCCTATAATCCCTTCTTTCATAGCTAAAAAGGAAATATTGCTGCATGATATGCTATTTAATGATAGCATAATTCAGTAACAGCCTACATGGACGGGGAATATGGGAAAAGGAAGGAAACAGCCACTGAATCCTTCCATCAATGTGAATTGTAGGAATGATCAAGAAATACCAGTGGAACTAAACAAACACCTGGAAAAGTTACTGAATAATAATAGGTGCCAAGGAATTTGAAGACTTGATACACATGACAACAAAGAACCCCTGTGCTCAAAGTTGGGAACCATCTCTATCATGGAGTATTTGCCTGAAACACCCTCCCCTGGAAAGCAATCCCCACAGATCCCAGCAGCAGTCAAGTACCATCGAGTGGCCACCAACTCCCTTCAAGTGAAATACTGCCCTAGGCAGCTACCAAAATTCTCTCCTCTGAAACTTGTCCCAGGATTTTAAGGACCTCAACTAAGTGTTTCATCCAGTTGAGACTTTCACCCTCTGAAGTTCCTCCATGAAGCAGTTAAAGAGTCCAAGGAAAAGAGAGAGGATTACAAAAAGGCATGAGAAGCAAGCATGTTACAAAGAATTTATCATTGCCAGCCATTCTAGAAAAACAACAATGCCTCCCAAGTTTGGAAGGTTTCTTTCTTTCCTCACATGGGCTTGCCATTGGGGGGAACTGGGTAAAGCTGATGGAAAAATCTAAACCAGGAGTATTTCCTAAGCCTCTCATTAGTTTCTAATTGAAACCCTGAAGTAAGACAGCTGAGAGTTAGCATTGCTGGCAGCAACTCCAGGATCTCACCTCCTGAAGGATCTTTCCAAGAGATTCCTTGTCCTTTTCCACAACTCCCTCTCTTTCTAAGTGGGAAAGTAGCTCTGGCTTCTTGTAATTCTTGAGAGCCAGTAAATGAATCACCCTGTCTCTGATGGGTTGTTGGGAAACAGTCCTGAAATTTCTCCGGAAGAATTTGGCAGGGTTCATGGGCATCGTTCTCTTCCTCTCAGGCACAAGATCTGGAGAGCTGCATGGGGCTCTCCTGAGCTCTGGTATTTTCACTTCAGTAAAGGAAAAACAGAAAAAGAGTTGTCAAATGGGGGGTTGGGAGAAGGCAAGGAAGTTGATTCAAAAGGATGTACCGAGACTGCTGAAACTCTGTTTGTTCAGCATTGATAGATCAGTAAGAATCCAAACAGTAAAGCATTGGGAATAAACAATCCTTAAAAATACCTGGTAAACGAATGATATTGGAGTCATGGTATTAATGAAAAATTACTTTTATGCATGGTGCTTTTGTATGATTTTCCCAGTTTGTAAGCTCAAGCAGTGAGCTATGTCAAGAATGACATGGACAGTTGGATTAAATGCAAGCTTGGCAAGTTTGCCAGCACCAGAGGCATGGGATGCCATCCAGAGGGACAAGGAGAACCTTGGCAAGTAGGGCCCTGGGAACCTCATGGGATTCAACAAGGCCAAGTGCCAAGTGCTGCATCTTTGGGGTTGGGACATGCCCTGGCACTGAGACACGCTTGGGGATGAAGGTGGGGAGGACTTGGAGGTGCTGGTGGATGAGAGGCCAGGCATGAGCTGACACCGTGTGCCGGCAGCCCAGAAAGGCAACTGTGTGCTGGGCTGCACCAGGGGAAGCGTGGCCAGCAGGTCGAGGGAGGGGATATGACACACCAGGCACTGCTTTGAAACCAGGAACTCGTGCTTGGTGTCTGATGGAGACTCTCTGAGTCCTGGTGAGACATCCGGGAGCTTTGTGTCTTCCATCACACACACACAGACTGACCTTTCTTTACACGCTCCTTCAATCTTTCAATGTACGTCAAACTTTTAATGCCTTTCTCCACTTCCTGTTCCTTGGACCATGCCTCTCTGATATTTGCCTGCAAACCTAATGACACAAACATCACACATTTCAATTACTTAGAACAAGGTAAACATGCCAGTTATTGAGTGGGGACACTGCTAGTGTTTTGAGAAGTTCAATCCGATGTAGGTACAGAAACTTCCCACAGCATTCAAGCAAAACACCTCCCAAAATGATACCCCTGAATGACTTCTAATGAAAATTACCTGAAACCATAACCAAGCATCAAGATGAAAATTAGGTAAGAGTTCTTCACCACAGGGTGGTCATGCACTGGGACAGGCTCCCTTAGTGGGCTCATGGCACCAAGTCCAGCAGAGCTCATGAAGCATTTGGACAAGGTCCACAGGCACCTGGTGGGATTCTGGGGACAGAGCTGCACTTGCATGTCCTTGTGGATCCCTTCCAAGTCACATATTCTCTGATTCGGTGACACAGACCAGTCCCAAACTGATACTGCATGGAGCATGTTACAAAAGGCAACCTGTACCCTACCAGCAACCAGAGCTGTCTCACCTGAGATTCTCTGTGCCAGCCCAAAGCAGAAGTGGCCCCAAGTTCCACAATTGTCTCACTACTGCCAGTCCTCAGACCCCAGCTACTAAATGTTAAATATTCCCTTAGGATTTACGTAGACCACCACCAAGAATCACACAAATCTTCATTCACATGTGAAACAGAATGTCCCGAATGAGAAATTCAGAAGTTTAGTGTTGTCTCTCCAAAAAGCCACCATGGTGCTGCCTCAAAATGCTCTGCACTAGGCTAAGGCAGAGCAAGAGCTGCACGTGCAGGGGCAGGGATGTCCCTGCAGGCAGGTGACCGCAGCCACAGCCAGGTGAGAGCCTGTTTTTCTCAGGGCAGCTGGCTGAACCTGGCTCAGCTCACTGCTGCAGGCAGCACCACAGAGTGCCTGCAAGGGGAATGTGCACCTGGTGTCTGCCTGGAGCCAGGCTCCTTGGGAAACAGCACTCAGAACAGATTATCAACAAATGGCAGCCCCTAAGCACATTGTGCTTTGCGGGAAGTGATGGAATCCACTGGGAAGAGGACATCAATGCCTTCCTTCCAATTTCCTTGAAAAGAACCCAACACAGTATTGTGGCAACACTGACTTATTAATGACCAATACAAAAAACTAAATCAAGCAGAGTTTCCCATATTGACCTTATGAAATTCTCTGTGCGACTTCCTCAAGGTCATTTTCTTTCAATTTCCAATTAAATTTAATGGATAATGGCAGTGCCTAGGTACAATTTCTAATTAAATTTAATGGATAATGGCAGTGCCTAGGTACTGCAAAACCAACACATTTGCTACCAAGGCAGTGAAATTAGGTACACGGAGTGGGTCCAAACCATGACATCCATGCTCCAAATTCCAGCCCATCAAGCAGTATGGGAACAAGGAAGGACTGGCAGGTTTCTCAGGGGAAAACAAACCAGTGCCTGAATGCACTGACAAGACACTGCAAGGCTGACCTGAGGCCAAACCACCTCCAGCTGAGAGCTCTGAACACAAGAGATTCCCTCTCCCAAAAATATGCTGCAAAAATGAATTGCCAAGGTGAAAATCTTACAGACATTGAACAAAATATGAAAGGCAACCATACCTCCAAGTGGGTTATACAATCTGACATCCTGCACACTTCCATTGTGTGACACCTCGCTGGCTTTTGGCTAAAAGGAAGAAGAAATTTTCTGTAAAATCTTCAGCCTACTCTCCATTACTGCTGATTAACTAGGCCCTTCATTTTAAACAAGAGCTGCACTTGCAAAGGTTTGCTGTCCCATCACTCAAAAGGGCTGCTTTGACACAGTTCTCCCTCTGAAAGCAGCCGGCTACAAAAGTGCCCTGAGAGAGCGACCCTCACTTAGCCTCTAATGCAGCCAAGCCTTCAAGTAGCAAGTCATCCTTTCCCAATTGCTGGAATTTATAGGCACAGGCTTCCCTTTAAATCAAGTGCCTGAGTACAATTGAACTGGGCAGTGCTCAGCTAACAATCCAGGTGATAGTGGTTCACAAAAAGATTAAGAATTCAGGGCATGACCCAACACTGGAATTTATTTGGCACTATGGAAGTACATCCTGGAGTCAGCTCCAAGAAGAATTTCATCTGCGTAAGGTGAATTTCGACTCTCAAGAGGCATGAAAACCCTTTCTCTTTTCCTCAGCTCTAGATGCAATTTTGAATAGATGTGAAGTGGAAACAGTTTCTCCTTGGTAAGACAGATATACCAAAATTGGGGTTACTTGGCTGATCTAATAATTTAGCACAAATTGTGTCACATTCCAGTGGAGTTTAAAAATCTCTAAAATGTTTTTCAGCCTAAGTACATTTTTTAACAAAAACAACTGCTGCCATCCAACTGCTTCATTCTGAAGGCACAATTGGCTGAGATAAAATCTAAGAAGGTATGATAAATGGACTGGAAAATGTGGACTAATTAGCATGGGAAAGGAGACATCAAACCAAATAGAAGATAGAATATTATTTAGTGGAACTGAAATTAAGAGCCAATGAAAGTTAATTTCTATGTTTGCTAAAACTGTATCAATAAGTGGAAAAGCATTGAAAATGATGTGCATGTGGCTGGAGTTCTCCACTAGGCATCACAGCTGGGAATATACTAATACATCCTCCTAATACTAGAAAATACTGTTAGAGAATTTCCTTTACCCTGACATGTTTGGTGAGTGCAGTACAACGTGGAACAATGAGAAATCCATGCATTGTGGTCAAGAGCCATGCCCAGGCATGAATTTCCCAAGTGTCCAGCATGGAGAACATGTGACTTTCACTGGCACCTCCTCAGTGTCATCCCTGAGTGCCACATCCATCAGAGATCCTCCCACTTCCACTGGCACCTCCTGTGTGTCATCCCTGTGAGTGGCTCCCACCTGGGCAGCTGCCTCCAAGGGGCCCTGGAGCAGCAGTGGGGCCCCAGCCCTGCCCAACAGGTCCCGCGGGCTCAGCAGCACCTGACACCAACACCATGGCCAAGCCCCCACCCCTGCCAGCCCGCAGAGCCCCACAGCTGCCCCTCACCTCTTGGTCCTGGGGCCTCTGGGTCACCCTGACTGGCACGGCAGTGCTGCTGGGGGCCCTGCGGGACGCAGCGCGCGCTGGGGCCCTGCGGAACACACTGGATCCTGCCCAGGCCCGCAGCTCCGCCATCCCGCTCTGCCTCGGCTGCTCCCGCTGCCACAGACACTGATCCTGCTGCAAAGGCTGCAAAATGCAAAATCCTTCTTAGCAAAATATGTTCCTGGATGTTTGGCCTTGGTGGCTTTCAAGGCTCATCAAGAAGAAGGGAGATCACCCCCATGAAACAAGAAGCAGCCACCAAGCTCAAAGGGATGGCCCGGCCTTTGAAAGGCAGGTTACTTGTTGGCTCAATTGCCTTGGTGAGGTGCAGGGCTTGACAGCCTTCAGTGACCTCGACACAGGGGAGGTTAGCAAGGCTTGGGAAGAACGATGCACCTCTGATGGTGGACACAAAGAATGCAGGATTTATGGGCACAAGGACATTTGGCAGAACCCCCGAGAAAAGGAACAAACTGATGAAGCCAACACAGCAACTGTGCTGAATCAGCTGTGACAGGGTAAAAGGCCATTCCAGCAGGAGCAGACCATGGCCACCCACTCCAGAAACCTCACTGTGAATAAGGGGGAGACTGAGCATGCAGACTATTGACCATGAGAAGTGAGAGGAAATTACCCAACAGCAGACATAATACTAATTATGAAAAGAACTAGGAGACTTGCAGTCAATGAACACTAATTCCTTTCTTTGCTCAATTGTATAAATACTAAGACACTCTGGTTCTTGTGGTGCTGGCTTTGTGAATTTGCCCCTGAGCCCCCCCTTTCTGCCCAGAGCTGTAAATAATTACCTCCACTCAGTGTGTGGATCGGCCTCTTGAACAACGAGTGCTGGAACCACCAAAGCTGGAACAACACTCGCTGTCGCTCTGACACCTCCGCTCTGGCTGCAGCCGCCGAAGGGTCTGAGCGGTCCTGCCGTGTGCCGGTGACAATGGCCACGTGTCCTTGGAAACGGGGAGTTCCATGTTCCAGGCTGGGCGGGATGTCACTGAGGAGCGGGACGCGTCACAGTTGGGGCAGAGGGAATTCACAATGGGCACAGGTGGGGAATGCCCTGCCTGGCCCATGACTGACTCAGCTCATTTCCAAGTGCAGAAAGGGGCACTCCACCAACCCCAGGTGCTGCAGCTGTGCAAACCAGGCCTAGTGAAGGGTTTCTGCTCTAACGTGCTGCACTTGGCTCTCTCGGAGGCGAAGGAGCAGCTTAACACCTCTCACCAGGGCAGCAAGGTGCAGCCCTCCCAGCACTGGGCACTCCTGTCCTGGGCCCTTCAGTCTGTGAGGCTTCCAGCACGTACACGGTCACTCAAACATCATCTCTTTGACAAAATCCCCCGACCTTTCCTCATCCCAGTCCCCTAAAAGGAAACAAGCCAGCAGCATGCCCAGGCCCCCACAGCCTCTGCAGGAGGAGCTGACATGGAAAGGCCAGTGCTGGCCCCGAGCAAAATTCTAGGCTGACATTTGTGCTGACTGCAAGTGGCCATTGAAGTTATTGACACATGTAGAAAAACATTTTATATTCAATTTATGATGGTTTTATTGTCATTTCCCCCATACCCAAGATTAGTCCAGATTTCAGTCAGCTGGCACCAAAAATAAGTGCTAGCCATAAGTTGTCCAGGCATTACAGGGAGAAATAATAAAGCATGTAGGTTAAAATGTGTTGAATATTACCATCCAAAGTTCATTTTCAATGATATCTTGTGTTAGTTTTGAAGTCCATGTCTATATCTACCCATGTCTCATCTCCTGGCTGCCACACTCACAAGGACAGTGTAGTCTGGGGACACAAAGGGAGGAATCAATTTGTCAAACACCAGAGCCCAGATCTGTAAAAGAACTGCGTGCCTTTTTGGGAATGACTGGTTTGTGTTGATTATGGAGCCCCAGTTAGGGACTGTTGGAAAAGTCTTTGTATGAACCATGAAAGGAATCCATGGAGGTTGTTACACTGGACTCGAATGTCCAACAGCCTTTCCATACCTTTTAAAGGTTATTGATGACAACCCCTGCTCTGGAGTTACCAGATTTGATGGAACCCTTTGCACTGTTCATCCATGAGTGCCTTTGCCCTGCACAGTAGCCCCATATTTAGCTCAAAGAATGGGAACGAAGGAAGAAACCCTGTGGTATTTTGGGCGTATTTCTCAAAAAATAACTAAAAAATGTACTCAAGGCATGGTCAGTGCACCTCAGAGCAGGAACCACCATGGTCCTGATTGATAGAATATACTTGAAAATAAATGGGAAAGAAAAGTGATAGTTTATGTGCCCAACATGGTTATGTCTGGTTCAGCACAAAAAGGAGGTCACTGGTTATCCCTGAACAGAAACTGAAAGTAACAGGTGGTACTCCTGGAACAAAACACGTGGTGCTAAAGACAGCTACTGCCTTGAGCCCTGAGTAAAGGTTACAAATTGCTGGATTTGTTACAAGAATGCTGGTTGATTTGATATCCAGCAATCTGGCATATCATCAGTCAGAAAAAGGAGTGTAAGAATGGGAGAAGACTAGAAGTCCCCACTCTAGGTGGGACTGGCTTTCCTCATGGCTACCAGACCTTTAAAGGCTTACAGAAGTATTTCTAACCCGTGCTGGAATTGTGACTGTTTGCATTTTTTTCTGTGTGATAATTCATTGTATTTCAGCTTTCATGAGATGGTTTGCAAATATTTGTAATAACAAACATTCTTATCCTAGAAAAGAAAATTAGTTTTAGAAGTGAGACTTCCAAGACAAATCTTGAAAGGATCTCTGTGAGGGATTGTTGCAAATAGCTTATGAGGGAGGAGTGGGTAGTGGAACACTGAAAGCTCTGAAACCCTCTATGTCCCAAGCCAAGCCAGAACAACACAGTTTCTTCAAGAACACATTCTGCTGCTCAGACAACCAAGATGAAAATGACTACTATATGGAAGACCACAATGAAAGGTCAACAAAAGGCCAAAAGCTCAGTGAACACCCAGGGTCTCTAAAGATCCCCAGTAGACCCTCAGAAACTAACTGTGCAGACTCAAGCAATTTATACATATTTAATGATTTCTGAGAAACAGAATGCCTGTGTGCTGCATACTGCAGTAAAGCACAGCAAGCTCACCCCAAAGTGTGCGTGTCCCCGCGGTGCCTGTGCGCCAGCAGCAGGTGTCACTTGGGGTCTGCCCGGTATCTGCGTCTCTCTGCTCCCCCAGGGTTTCCCTGGCTCAGGAGATCCCCCGTTCTCCACGCTTGACTGCTCCACTCTTGGCTGTGCCTCTCAGAAACAGGGCTCCTATTGCATGAGTGAATGCCTTGAGAGCCAGCCCCTCAAACACTTCCTTTGTCCTTGCTGCACATGTGCCTAGAGCAACATGTGGGTCACCTTCCTGCCACTTCAGCATGTGCAGAACTGCACTTAAGTGCCACTTCTGTTCAAAGTTTTCTGGAGGCAAAAAGGGAGCTGGGGCGGGGCAGAGGGGCTGATGTCAGTAAGTGAGAGGTTGTCCTCAAGTCCCTTTTGCCGGGGCAGATGCCATGGGGGTCTGTCACCCAGAGCAAGAGCCAGGACCCGCAGGAAGGATCCTGTGTCCTGGATCCGGCCAGGAGGGTGATCTTTGCAGCAGCTCGGAGGAGCACGGCCAGGACCTTGGGGTAACTGGATACCACCTGCCACGTGGCAGGGGCAAATGGAAGGGTTTGTTCTTCCTCCACCTGTGTGCTGCAAGTCACGGGCTGTGCCAAGTTCTGTGTGGAGAACGATCACGTGTGACTCGTTCGCCTCTTGTATGCTCTCCTTTTAGTGTTGTTATTACCGTTTGTGTTCTTTTTTCACTGCTCTTTCTAGTAAATTGTTCTTATCTCAACCCGTGATCTTTACCTATTTGTGCTCTTCTCTCCATCCTGCCACAGGGAAAGTGGTGGGGAAGTCAGTGAGGGGCACGTGCTCTGAGGGGTATCAGTGTGAGCACTCAACTGGGGAATACCATTCCTACACTGCAACAATGTGGAAAACTCAGTTTCCTAAGGTACTTTCCTTGGCTAGTCCTACAGGAAAATCAGCCTGCTGAAAAGCAACTGCTGTCATTGAACTGAAAGCCTGCTAGGTAACACTTGTTTTAAACTACAGGTTTAATAAAGTTACACAAGCAGCAAAAATTAAATATTGCCAAACCGTCTTTATAATAACATTTTAAATTATTTTAAAATCCAAGATGGGAGAAACTCCTGTGAACTTTTTCCAATCCCACAGTGGCAAAGAATACAAAGAAAGTAAAGCAAATTACAACTGAATATTTTCAGCCCCTAAAAAAAAAGTTAAGCAAAATAGCAGAAAGAGTTACATTTGAGCTGCATTTCCAAAGCAGATGGTTGACTTTAATGCTTAAGGCTACAGAAGAGGAAATGAGAGAATCTGTGTGTTGAAAAAAAAACAACCTGTAATGGATCTGTGCAAATGCATTCTCTTCCTCCCTGAAATGAAAATTCTCATATTCAAAATATCATTAAAAGTTGAGGCCAAAATTTCAAGTGACTTGATGTCAATGAGCTGTGTTAAATCTTTGAAGAGAGCATTGCTGGTCTGGCTTCACAGGCGCCTGAATGAATGATGAACAGAAGATCTGTACATTCCAAATTATACTTTCTTGGATAAGCCAGATTTTCCAAAGATTCAACAAACAGATTTGGGTTTGGTTTATTTTCTCCCACTAAAAAGAGCTAAAAGAGTTCATGCACTCGCTTAGTCAGGTCAAGGTTCTGAAGGTCACTCGGCCAGTATTGAGGTCACAGACAGCGGATTCCAGAAAGATGTCCTTGATTTTCAGACTTTTCACAGACAAAATACCAAGAAAGAAAAAATTGAAATCAATTGAATTCAGACACTGCTTTGCTCTCCATGAAACCACAAGCCCACACTTTACTCTTCTCATTAATACAAACACAGAAACACCGGCAGCCTTGGTTGGCAGAAGATGGAAAACTGTCATTTCCAGACACTCACTGAGAGCAGGCAATGTGAAAGCCCCGCCCTGGGTTTCACAGCCACTCCCCTCCTGTGCCCATCCCTTCAGGGCAGGCCCAGCATCAGGACGAGCTGTGGAAAGAGCTGGTGACAGTGGCAGGTCCCTGTGCCCAGGGCAGAAGGCACAGCACCTCTGCTCCTGGCTGGAACAGGGGCCACTTGCCCAGCTAGACCTGGTGTCCCAAAAAGAGGAGGGGCCCTGGCCCCAGGGCTCTCCCCAGCCCTGCAAGAGGCCAAGCCACCAGCAGCTCTAGCAGGGCTCTTGCAACTCTTTACTCAAGGAAAAGGAAATCAATTGGTATTTCCCTCACACACTCCCTAGACACTGGTTTCTCTCCCTCCTAATGCCCTTCCCCTTCCCCTTGTGCCCCCCGTGGGTGACACTCCTGTGCTGGGGGCACAGCCAAGGGCCCCTGCAGTCGAGGGCCGTGGCAGCAGTGCTGCCTCTTCCCACAGGAAATCCTGCTGCAGCTGCCACACCTGCAGCATATCAGATGCCAAAGGCAGAGCGGGCAGCAGGAGCATCTGCTCTCTCACAGGACCATGCCCTCAATCTTCCTATCCAAACATCTGGATACACAGTGACTCCACAGCCCGAGGTAATCCAATCGGGGGCACTCCCCTCTGATGTTCCAGCCCAGAAGGTAAAACTAATTTCAGTCACCCGAGCTTTGGAATTGAGTAGAGGAAAATGAGTTAACATTTGAACTGATTCATAATATACCTTTGGAGTGCTACGTGCACATGGGATTTCTGGAAAGAAAGGGACCTTTTGACCTCTCAAGGCACATCAATCAAAAATGGAAAAGAAATATTGGGCACACTTGAAAGTATCCAGAAACCAGAGGAAGTTGCCATCAGGCATTGCAGAGCACACCAAGTGGCTAAGACCAAACTGGAATTGGGGAAACATTTAGCCAACGAGGCTGCAGAAAAAGACATGTTAGAAAACAAAGCTTTATCTTTAATACCCTTGCCAGAGATACCTCTCCAACTAGAAAAAACAGAGTATAATGCTAGGGACTGTCAATTAACTGCAACTGTAGAATTGTGATTTGATCCACAGGGTTAGACAGTTATCCCAACTGGGCAAAGAATAGTCCCAGAATCACTCCTGTGTGAAAAAATGGATTGCAAACACAAAGCCACTCATTGGAGTACTAAAAAACTTTGGAAACATTTGCAAAAATCTGTAACTGGGTGTGAAATGGCTCAGATTGTACAATCAAGACTCCAAAAGTGTATAGTTTGTAAAAGAGACAACTGTAGCACAGCTCACAATGTAGTGCTAAGAGCCATAAAATCTGAAGGTGTTCCAAGGGAATAGTGCCTGATGGATTTCACTCAATTTCCCAGAAAATGGGGGTATCAATCCCTCCTACATCTGGTGGATACCTTTTCCGGGTGGCCAGAAGACTTCCCTTGTCTTACCAACCAGTCTAGGGAAGTGGCTAAAATACTGTTGAATCAAATAATACCTAGATTTGGGGTACCTTTGGGAATGTCATCAGATAGAGGTTCCCACTTTCTTGCAGAAGAGGTACAAGAGATTAGGAAAGCCTTGGGAATAGCTTGGGATCTTTGTGCTCCTTATAGGCCCCATGCTAGCGACAAAGGAGAGAGAATGAATTATACAATCCAATTGAACTTGGGTAAAATACGTCAGGAAACCTCCTTGACATGGTTCCAAGCCTTACCCGTGGCTCTGCTTTGAATTAGGATTCAGACATGGGGCACCAGCAAAATCTGGCCCTGTAAGCTGCTGTATGGTTGACCCTACCAAGTACCACACATTTCAGGAAACACACACATATAAGGAGAGGTTGATTTGAATAATTACCTCATTTCTCTTAGCAAAACTTTACAGGACTTACAGCAAGCAGTGGCGATCTCCAGACCAACAGGACTGGACATACCAGTGCACAAGTTCCACCCAAGAGCTTGGGTGTACTTGAAAGGCTGGGGAAGCTGTTCTGCTACAGCCAAAGCAGGGCCTTCTCAACTTCTGTAGACAATATTGCTGCATTGAAATGGATAGGATAAAATCGTGGATACATTATTCCAGAATCAAAAGAGCCAAAGCCTCTTAGCTCAAGACAACATTTCCTTGGGATTTGAAGAAATCTGGGCCAAGCTTACTTCATGGTTACCCAGCTGGACTTGGTTAAAACATCGGTCTGTAGCTGTTGTAGTGCCTTATCCTGTAAGATGAAATTATAGCTATTAAGAAACTAGTTCCCATAATGAACTTTGTCTCAAGAAAAGGGGGCACATGATAAGGACCATAGGACAGAGCAGCACAGCCTTGAAGAAGTGGATGAAGGATGTAACTTCTTTGGCACATAGAAGTCATGAAAAACACAAGCAGGATGCCAGCTCATTTCTGCAAGGCTGACAAAGCAGAAGTTGCTGTGCAAAAAATGATACTGTGCTTAGTGCAAAGTGGGGGTGAGGAACAGCCACCTAAAAAGGACATCGGATGTTGAAGACAGACCCCAAAGAATCATGTGAGGACTATTGAGGCGGCTTCCAGCCGGGCTGTGCCCGGTGGGCTGCCTTGGCCAGGATAGCTCAGTGGTGCTCAGCACAGCGTCTGAGTTCCCAAGCAGCTGCCAGCCGCAGGCAACCTAAGCAAGCTCAAGTGATATCAGCTCTTAGTGATTATCAGCTCTTTGTGATTTCAGCTCTTTAGCCTGCTGGTGCCACAGCAGACACTGGGAGAGAGAGGGGAAGCGCTGTGTGATGTTCCAAAGAATTCTTTATTGGTGTCTTCTATGAAGGTTCTCAGTGACAGCTCTTCTACTAGACCAGGCAGAAGTTGGGGTTTATATACCTTACAGGGGTTTTGGAAATTGTCCAATAGTAAGGGTCAAGGGAAAGTGACCTATGGGCTTACAGAGAGATAAGCAGGGTCCGAAAGGCAGAAGAGAGGGGCTGCTAAGGCTCAGTCATCATGTCCTGGCCTTTCCTAGCTCAGGCTTGTGGCCTCCAAGGAAGCCTTGCAGGCCCTGGACCTGCTGTGGTGGTTCAATAACGTGACATGAGGGAGTTCCCCCAGGGCAACTGGGATGCCTGAAAGAAGTGAACAGCCTCACCACAGCCTGGCATGCTCAGCTGCTTTTCCTTCTGATCCTCCTGGGGAGGCTCTGACATTTCCTCTTCCCTGCTGGAAGTGTAGCTGCTGCCAAGGGAAATGTCCCCATACTGATTCAGTGTTCCGGACAGATTGATGTCATTGGCAAAATTCCCTCTCTTCCAAAGGATTTTAATTTTCTTTGGCTGTACTTTGTATGGCTGCAGGTCACATCTCCCTTGATTTAAGGAAGTATCTTGGCAGTTCTTGAAGAAATTGCCTTTGGAGGAATTACTCAGTTCTGCAGTCCTCATTGTATGCCCTGTTCTAAAAAACTGTTATGCTATTTTCCCACTCTCTGTGTTTTCACACTCGTTCAACAAGGTTTCCTTTCTAAGAATATTAATCACAATATCCCAGAGGCTTAAAGTGCTTGGGTATTTTTTATCTAAGTATTTACAAAAGAGCAATTTTTTAAAAACTATATAAATACTGGACATAAAATGCAAATGCAAATGCAAATGCAAAAAAAAAAAAAAAAAACAACAAAAAAACCCCAAAACAACCCAAACAAAAAACAAACAAACAAACAAAAAAACAAACCAAAACAAAAAACTTCACCTTTCTCCCAAAAACCTTAAAAAAACCCCCATGTACTCTATAAAACCAGATAATTCAACTACAGAATACAAAAAGAATACAAAAAGTTCCAGAAGATAAAACTTGTACCACAGTGCTGCATAGAATGATATTATTTCAAGCTTTTTGCACTTCAGGGGCAGTATCATTCTTTGAACTGCAATGCTCTGAGCATGTTCTGCTTACCATGGCAGCTTTCTGCTCTCCCCTGGTGCAGATCATTGTCAGAACCCAGGGCACAGGGAATATTTCTCTGCCTGTCCTCAGGAGTCCTGATCCCCAGGAGAACACTGCTTTTAACCTTTGTCCATGGAGAAAGCTTCCAAGACTTTGGGATGAATTGGGATCTATGAGTGTGTGAAATAGATAGTTGCGTAGTTTATCACAGGGTAAAAAACTTAAGAGTTTTGGGTTTTTAGTGTGGAGGTAGATAGAACACAAGATGGAGTGTTTTTGGGCATTGTCTGATCTCCTTCTTGTTCTTCATCTACTCCATTTTCTGCACTGTTGCAAGCACAGAGTGATTGGTTAGAAAGAGCTGCAATGCAGATGTTGCATGAACAGACAAATAATTATTGATAGAAAGGTAGAAATAAAATATGTTTTAAGAGTTAATTGGACAAAATAATTTTAAAAGACCCTGAACCTGTGTGTCTTGTGACTTTTTGGTGCGTCTCTCTTTGTACACTAAGTCTTGTGTGCAGAGTGTGCTGAACTGTTGATAAGAGAAAAAATCAACAACCTGAAGACTGAAAACTCAGAAGTCCCATTTCATCTCAATCCTGGCACAGAACTTTTTAGGGGTCTCTCCATCAGGTGATCCATGGGGGAGTTTCCACAGATCATCCTCCCAGCCAAGGCTGAGTGCAGCCACCACAGCTCGCAGCACCTTCCCACACAGCAAGAACCTGAATGAGAGAGACGGATTCCCCCAACTGCTGTGTGTTCTAACACTGCCACCTCGCAGCTGCTGAAAGCCTCAATTTCTGTGCCCTTTCCTCCTTCCCAAATGTTACATTCTGCATCCAAACCTGCAAACCATTCCTCTCCTCAAGGAGGAATTTCTACCCCACCTGTATTTCAATGCCACCACTTGGCTCAGCCTCCTTTCCTTAGACCTACAAGTTTTTTCCCAGTGTGCGAAATGCCTCCTCTTTAGAAAGGTATATTCCAGAACTTGGCAAAACAGCAGGGGTGATGGATGGATTGAGAACAGCCCTGTGCAGAAGGACTGGGCCATCCTTGAGAAAGGAAATACTGGATATGAGCTGGCACTGTGTGCTTGCAGCCCTGACACCCCTCTGTACCTGTGCCTAAACAGGGATGTCCAACAAGTCAAGGGAGGGAATTCTGCCCCTCTGCTGGAGTGAAAGCCAGGAACAGGATGCCTGTGAATGTTGTGGATGTCCCATCATTGGCAGTGTTCAGGGTCAGGCTGGATGAGGGTCTGAGGAATGTGGTCTAGTGGAAAGTGTCCCTGACCATGGCAGAGAGAGAAAGGCCCCAGACCCTGAGGAATCTCCCCACCCCTGCCAGAGCCCCCCCTGCCAGTAGCACCAGCAAGGCTCCTTCAGCCCCTTATTTCAGAGACAAGAAAGAAATTGTTGTTATTTCCCCCACAGAGTCTCTGGGCTCTGCTTCCTCAGCCTTCCCCTCGTGCCCCACCACGGGTGGCACCCATGTCCTGTGGGGCACAGCCTTGGGCCCAGGGCCATGGGGGCAGCACCTTTTCCCACAGGAAATCCAAGGCTCCAATCTCTCTGCATCTCTCTGCATGGCGTCTTGTCACTTAAGAGAGTCAACAGCCCCTCCCAGTTTGAGATCAGCAGCAGCCTTGAACTGGGACATTTAACTGCAGCATCCCAATCTTTGAAAAATCCCCACCTTCTCCTCCAGCCGAGCTTCCAGCTGTCCCTCACTTGGTCAGTTCCCATGAGGTGTCCCACAACAACACAGCGAGGCCCACAAGACCCTGCTGGCAGCCTGGCTGCCCTGATTCAGACACATTTTCCCTTCTTCCCACAGTTCTGCAGCTTGAACAATGGGAAGGGGCCCTTGTTTAGTCAGCAGTGAAGTGTCAGACTGCACCTTGCTGGCTCAGTGCCCTTCCCAGGCTTCAGGATTCAGGTGGGGAGGACAACTCAGCACAGGCAGGAGGAGAAAAGTCGAGCTGCACCCCTGGGGCACCCTTTGTGTATTTGCAGATTTCCTTTGTTCAGGGGCCTACATGCTGTCCTTGTCACCTCAGGGGTGCTGCCAGCATGGAGGCCTGGCCTTGTCATTGTGCAGATGAAAGAACTGCTGCCAAAACAAAAGGCAGAGAGAATTCCTTCCTGGGTTTGGAGCCCCCTGGACAGGATCCATTCTACTGAGCAAGCAAGGCTGAACAGTCCCACAGCCCTAAACACAGCTGCAAAGTGTCCTTGTGCCCATCACCCTCGATCCAGCAGGGCTGCAGAGAGGACAAACTCTGACCTTTAAACCAAAAGGGACAAAACCTTGTACAGGGCCTGGCCTGGAAGGCCTGGATGTGATGGCCGCTCCCAGGGAGAGAGACCAGAGGCCCTGTGAGTAGAGACCAGGACTGTTCCCAGGAAACCATGGCAAGGTGTCAGGAGCAGGCATTAGAGACAGGGCCAGGGAGATGTGATGCAGGTGGCTGAGGGAGAGCATCATGGAGATGTAGAAATTGAAACTAGGAAACAGGATTTCCTTTATCTCTGACAACATGAGCCTGCACAGATGGAAGGCCTGCTGTGTCATCACAGTGTTAGAAATGAACTTTTAGATACAAATAAATGGACACACAAAGTAGTGGAGGCAAAAGAAATCTGTTTATTAGTAACAATTCACCTGAGCTGCAGGTATGCCCTCTTTCCCCCAAGAGCCAAACACACACACCCTCCAAAACAAGCACTATATTTTATCCCCTTTCCTGGCCAGGGGCAATCCCTGTCCCCTTTCCCATTGCCTGGGTACTTGAGAATTTCTATTCTCTCCTCACCGCCTACTTTTCTGTCCGCATTCCTCTGATCCTACTTCCTTTTTGGTCAGGTCTTTAACCTGGCTGCTTTCCCAGCTCACAGCAACACCCAACAAATTAACTGGAGCAAATCCAAACCAGAAATAACAACACACAGAACCAACTTTCATTGTTTTACCTAATAACCTTTTGGGTTCAGCAAAATATTACCTCATCTCTGACAACAGGGTAGAGGACTCTGATGTCAGCAATCTCTGGATGGTGACATGAGGCATTGCTGGATTGTGACCTCACCTTCTCTCCCTGCTTATCTTGGGGTTCCAAGGAGTTTCAATGCCTTTTGTGCTGTCACAGGGGTTGGAGGCTGGTGTCAGAGAGCAGTGGGCTGTGACATCACAGAGGGATGCATTGTGACATTGTGCCCCTCAATTCCAAGGAATACTTTTGAAAACTACTTCCCAAAGTGAATCTTTCTCCAAGCAGATGGACTGGCAAAACCCATGTACGATCAAGTGATAAGACGGAGTTTGTACTCTCACAAATTTGTTTTTCCTCCCAAGACCTCTGAAAACCTCTGATTTTCTTTTTCTGATTTTCTTTCTTCTTTAGAATCTGTGAGCAGAAGACAGGAATATTTTTGCCTGTTGGAAAAATGCCATAGCAATGTGCTCTTGACTAGGCGCACTCTTGTCCTTACCATAAAGAAAAGACACTGAACAAAATGAAACATCAGGGATTTCGTGGGAGCAGATAGGAGAGACAAAATCTGTTTCATTCTTTAAGTTGTCTGGAATAATTCTGCAAGTTTGCAAAGTGCACAGAGATGCAGTCACTAGAATGAGGCCATTACTCTCATCTGGCATCCCTAAGCCTTTGCCTCAATTTTCAAACAGTTTGTAAGTGAAGGATATATGCAAGATTTGTCTAATTAGTAAAGGTAAAGATTCCCTTAGGGTTTGATGTGTGGGGATCTCTGCCATCCCAGAAGGCATGCTGAGACCAATTTCTTTGGTTTCATTCCCTCACAGAAAAAAAAAAAAAGAAAAAAAAAAGAAAAAAAAAAAGAAAAAAAAAAAAAACGATGAGGCTCTTTCTGTGCCACGCTGTGGCAGCTCTGCCCTCTCAGCCTTTCCCTTCAGCCCTTTGGTTCTTTTCCCTGAGCCTTGATCCCCATCCTCAGCCAAGGGCCCCTGGAGCCCTTTCCAGGGCTGCAGGAAAAGCTCCCTCAGCCATGACCACAGAAGAGCTTCAGGAAGAGTTTATTGTCTCTTGCTGTCTCTTAGACAGAATTGGTATGGATCACCTTGGAGTTGTAGAGGAACAAATTTTCAGGGACTATTCCTCTTCAAATTTGTTTTGTTCTAACCCGGAAGGAAGACAAAGAGGAGTGCAGCGGCGGCGGCTGGCCTCTGAGTCTCTGGATTCCCGGCTAGCTGCGGCCAGCACCGCCGGCAGTACTGAGGGGGGAAGGGCACCCTCCCGCTAGGAGACTTCCTGGGGAGAGTGCTTAAGGCGGAATGCCTTCAGGAGAGCGAGAATCCACGGAGCCGTTTGGAGAGGAGCCGGGCTGCGACCCACAGGAGAAAGACAGGACCGCGCCGACAGGGAAAAGGAAGGTGTTTTATTGAAAGTGCGTCGTGCGCGGACAAAAAGGCATGCCCGGCAGGGCCTTATAACCAGAATACAATGACCAATCTAAATTTTTGAGAGGAGGGAATAACACGTAACAAACATCTCGGATCTCCAGTGGGAATAAACTGAGGGTTGAACCCTGACCCCTGGTCCAATCATTCAATGTCCAAGGCAGAAGGTTCTGGATGGAAGGGTGTGGACACCGAATAACAGACAGGCAGCCAGGGAGGGATTAGGAGAGATAACTCGTAGGGAAGGGGAGGGGAAAAGTGCAACTGACGGGGCGATCTAGAAGAGGGAGAGAGAGAGAGCCCGGGCAGAACCATAAACAGGAATGGGGGGCACAGGAATAAACCAACTTAAAACTAATGCACCCCAACAGAGGAGGTTCTCTGCTGGTGCTAAGTTATGCTTGCAATTAGTGTAATAGTAGTCATTAAGTTGGGGAAAGTAACAAGAGCAGTGCAGCGAGCACTTCATGCAATACAAGTTAGGACCCAGCCCTACAGATCCCGGAGTTGATGCAGTTTCACAGGGTGGTTTTAACCAGGAAGTTTGTCTTTTTTTCTTTTTATAGGAACATACCCACTTCCCTGCTGAAGATCAGCACAACCAGTCTGGGAGTGGGGCAGCTGCCAGCAGTTTTAAATCGAGATGTGATAATAATTTTTCACTTAGACTCTGTCACCTTTGGCTTACATAGAGGAGGCTTTTCCTTCCTTTTCATAATGGGTATGTAGTGGGCCAAATTTCTCTTTCCTGTTTATAGAAACCTTCCTGGAGTTGAGATGGAGCTGGGGGAGAGCCAATGAAATTTTGAATTGCCACCACAGTTGCTTCTATTGACAATTTACTAATGTTTGTGACTTGTCTGCATTCTCATCACAAGTGACATGTTGGGAGACCAAATATGAGTCAAAGAACTATATTTTATTTTTTTAATGGAAAAAAAAAGGTGGCATACGAAAACTCCTATGGATGTCTAATTTTTCTCACCATAAACTTCTACGTATTTGAAATCATGTTAACCTTCTCAGCTCTGCCTTGGGAGGTTTTAGAATTATTATGGTCTGGCTGCATTTTTCAGATATCAGAATAAGGAACTAAAGAATCCTAACAGAAAACAAAAAATGTCCCATGAGGAATGGTTCCCTTCACCTTCCCCAACTCCTTTTTTCCTGCAATGCAGTCACCCCAGCAGCAGCGCCATCGCGGCAGTGAGTCTGAGAGGTGGCAGCTCTCTGGCCCACATGGTGCTGCTGGCAGAGCCGGCTGCTGCCTACTCAAGGCTCAGGGGGGCCCCTGAGCTGCCGAGCTGCACGGCCAGAGCCATCTCAATGCTGCAGTGCAGGCCAGAGGCGCCGCTCAGCCGGAAGCTGCAGGACTTGCTGGAGGGCAGCGCCGTGAGCTGGCAGTGGCGCGACTGCGGCAGAAGCGGCCAGGCCGACAGCACCAACATCTGCACCCAGCGGGTGACTTTCTGCAGGTCCAAGTAGGAGCCCGTGCAGAGGGTGTCCAGCAGGTACCACTCCTGATCCGTGGGCAGCTGGCCACCAGCGGCGTGCAGGAAGCACGTGTGCCCCAGCAGCTGCTCCCCGGAGCACAGGCACTTCAGCACCACACGGATGCGCCTGGCTGGCGGCCGCTTGGTGCTCTCCGGGCTGAAGCAGTGGCCGGGGGGTGGCCGCAGGATGACCAGCGTGCGGTAGCTGCTGCTGCTCTCCTGGACGCTGCAGGCTGCAGGGCTGGTGTCCGTCCCGGCAGCTGGGTGCAGCTCCGGCATGAAGCTCCTCCAGGAGAGCACTCGGCACACACCCAGGAGCTCGTCCACCAGCTCCTGCAGCACCTTCGTGCTGGGCAGGCCCTGCTGCAGAATCACAGAATCACAGAACAGCTGGGCTTGGTAGTGACCTTTAGGGACTGTCCAATTTGATCCCACAGAAATGAGGAGGAACATTCCCAATGAGATCAGTTTGCTCACAGCCCCCTCCCGCCTTGTCCTGGATCTGCCCATTGGTGAATGGGCTGGGCACAGCCAAAATGCTGCCACCCCTGTCTGCACCCTTGTCCTTCTCATGCTCACTCACCTTCTCCTTGCTGCTGAACTTCACCCTGACAATATTCATCTTGCTGATGGATTCCTCCTGCGTGCTGTGTCTGGCAGAGCCACACTTCCATCTCGTGACCAGCCAGAAGGCCAGAGGGAGCAGAGGCAGCCACAGCAGCTGCCATAGACAAAGGAAAAAGCTTTCCATGATGGAATTGTTGCCATCAATCTCCTGCAGGAGCCGAGTCATTTCCTGCTGCAGATACTCCTTGCGCTCTTGCATCCTTTCAGCTTCATTCTTTTCAATTGCTGGATTCCCTTTCTGCCCAGCTATGGTCAGCCAAGGCAGCCACAGCAGCTGTCGTACAGAAAGGAGCAGGCTTTCCATGATGGAATTGTTGTCATCCACCTCCCGCAGGAGCCGAGTCATCTCCCGATGCAGAAATTCCTCGCGCTCCCGGATCCGCCTGACCGCATCTTTATCAATTTTCATGTCTGCTTTCAACCCACTGGGGGTGAATAACAGGGCCAGGATGAAGGCCAGTGTTGGAGACATGGCCTGGTGGGAGAAAGGGGGCTCAGCATGTCTGGCTGGGAGGGACCAGGGAGCTGGTGACACCTGCAATGTCCCCAGAGCCTCTCTGGGCACCTGCCACATTGAGAGCCCCAAGCCCCACTTCCCTCAGCCCTGGGGACAGTGCCCTGCCCTGAGGGTCCCAGCTCTCACTCTGGCTTTAAATCCCCAGGGCACCTTTCCCAGCCCCCGTCCAGACCAGCATTTTCCCTGCATGTGCACTCACTGGCTGCCAGAATCCAACTGCCCAGAGCTGCTCCTGACACAGAGGTCAGTGTGACCTCTCCTCTGTGATGTCACAGCCAGCAGAACCATGTCACTCAGCTGCCAATCTGGCTGTGCCCCTGCTCACAGCTCCCACTGTGACCCCTGCCCTGGCATGTCCCAGCCCCCAGAGCCACACCTGCCCGGCCATGAGCCCCAGCCTTGGTCCCCACTGCCGGCCTCAGTGGCTCCTGGCCATCCTCACCCTGAGTGCAAAGCCAGCCCCAGGAGCCCCCCAGGGCGCTCTGGATCCAGGCTGAGACACCCTCAAGCCATCACTGAAAGGGACATGGATGGGGACTGCAGCTGGATCTTCCAGTGCTCACCACCCCTGACTGTGCTCCAGGTGAACCCAAACCTCAGCAGCTGCAGCATCTTCAGAAGTTTATAAGACTTTGTGTTCTACATGTGTGAATTTCATGCAAAGATATATACCAATGTGCAATTGCTCAAACATATTCAAGTCATCTGATAAAATAAAAATAATTTTTTTTAAGAAGGCATAGCTTCTTTTATAGTTATTTTTTGCAAGCTTTTAAGAATGCTTTCAGTTTTCAACATTCTGTTATATTCTAACAGCACAACTGTGTCTCCTTTTTATAAGGGTAGTTGGAAGACCCCAGTAAATTTGTCTTAAGAATATCAAGTCTTTAAAACCATTGGAAAGCAGAGAGGTAAAACCCTCTAACAGCCTTACTAAAAGGATGTGTAACTAAATACAGTTTTGTCTCTCTGTGTAGTCTGGATGTAACAAATCTGTGAATTGAAATTTGCAAATACTCAATCTTTACTAAATCTTGCAGCCTATCACAATTTAATTTTTTTCTTGCCAATGTGTTCTATTTACAGGTTGTTCTCTTGAGAAATTACCTCTGAGGGAGCCCTGTTCTCCCATGAAGCCTCTTGGAAACCTTACTCCCCACCAGCAAATAAATGGTGCCATGGTCAAAACACCCTGTGACTTGGGGAAGCCTGCTCTGCTAGCACCTAGCATTACCATAATTCGTGACCAAAAAAATTAAGCACAAGAGATTTTTCCATCAGTTCAAATCTGGCTGCAGAAACAATATTGATTTTTGAGGCAGAAAAAAGAAAATAGAAGCCTCAATATTGGTCCCTGGGGTTAATGCTGCAAAAACTTAAAACAAATGCTAAGAGAATCGAAAGTGCTTGCTCAGTAAGCAAACCAGTGCTACCTCCTAAGCACTGAGCTGCTACTAAATGCTAATAACACCAAGCATGTAACACTCTAAAACCAGCAGCAATACACTTTTCACTGGTCACCATGGACACAGCTGCCACAACTTTGAAAGGATGTACTGCTTCAAATTTCTTCACACCCAACATCCATCCATCTAAACATCCAGAGCTGAGGGAGCAAGTAAAGGACTTAAAAGTTGAGAAGAACCCAGATGGCATCAATGAACTTTTCAGACAATGGGGGTTGACAGGATAGGTTTCATCATTTGTTAGAGGAATTTTTCGGGTTGCAATCATTGTTTTTACTCATGTTTCCCTGTTTAGTTAAGTGTCTGCAGAGATCCACTGGGGAAATCTTCATAGTAAGAAAAAACAGGGGAATTGTGGAATCCTCTGACTCCTCCCCCTCAAGGAAGATCATATCACAGAGTTTTCCCAACCTAGGCTGATAGAGAAGACTTAACCCCTGACGCTCTGCAGCACTTCTGCCAATCCACATCAGATTGCCTCCCCCACTGGCCAGCTGACACCGCCCACCCCAATTATTCATCCCTCATCCCCCTACAGGTTGCTGCCCTTGGCCCTGCCCTGTGCCCGCCCCTGTGCCCTCAGGTCACCGGTCACTGACCCCACACTGAAGTCCTGCAGACCACATGGTTTGGTCTTTTGTCTCTGGTCCCTCTGGCGTGCTGGATGCAGTAAAACCCTTGCTGGAATATGCCATGCAAAGACCCTTCCTGCCTTCCTGTGCTGAGCTGTCTGTGGCGTGTGCGTGTGCATGGACTGGAAATGGCTGTTCTCGTGGCCTTCCTTGGAGCGGCTTATGAAGGAGACGCCTCCAAGAAGATTGCAGCATTTCTACCACCCTGCAGCGCTGCAACACTAAATAAATACACAAAAATCAACTTAGGTTAAAAAAATGAAATTTTTATAAATTGCTACACTGGCGATGTCAACATACAAATATCAATTTAAGGTTGCAAAACAAATTTTTTCCTACTATCATGCAATGTAAATATTTACAAATATCAAATACAGTTAAAAAAACCTAATGTACTGAAACACTCTACAAACACTAATTAGAAACAAATATCAATCAAAGCTTAACAACTAAATTGATTACAAATTACTACAACTGAACAGCCCATACACAAACACAAGAATATCAATATTCCTCTCTAAATAACCCTAGGCCTAGAACTAAATGAACACAATTTCAGAACTGTACAAATCCATACGCGTTTCAATAGAATTAAATACACCACAACAATGTGCAGTGTAAATATATATTAAGTGTTACATATGACATATAGTAAGATATATGTAAACATATTCTTAAGAATCCTATCTATAAATACAAATATCAGTGTACCAATAGAAAAATCCATCTAACTGTAACAGTGGAACTATAGAGCTGTACAACTGTACACATATGTGAATATAACAAAGCAGGGACGTAAAGTGAACATAGGTACACATATATATAACTGCATACATATCTATGTTTTTATATATGTTTACACACACACAAACACATATATATACATACATAACATACATCCATAAATGCAACTAGATACACGTTCATAATATCTATACAAATATCAGTCAATGTATGTAAATATCCCTACACTTGTAACTATCCAAGTCTAAGTCTACCCATCCATAAACAGAACCAGATCAGCAGGGATTGCAGCCCCCCATGTTCCCAGGCTCTCCCTCGGTCTCCTCCTCCCGTGCAGAGCAGCTCTCCTGGACAGGGACAGCAGATGGGACATCTGGGAAGCAAAGGGAACACTGAGTCAGTATGGGGACGTTTCCCTTGGCAGCAGCTGCACTTCCATCAGGGAAGAGGAAATGTCAGAGCCTCCCCAGGAGGGTCAGAAGGAAAAGCAGCCAAGCGGGCCAGGCTGTGGTGAGCTGTTCACTTCTTTCAGGCATCCCAGTTGCTCTGGGGGAACTCCCTCATGTCACGTTATTGAACCACCTCTGCACTTACCAAGACTGTGGCCCCCAAATCAAGCAGTACTTCTGTCTCCAGCTGCTTGCACCAATGACAGGGAACGTCCTCTGACAGCGCTGGGGCACAAAGTTACCTTCCACAGCTCATCTGACAGGGCCTTGTTCTTCCTCTGCTCCCTGTCTTTCTCCTTATCTTCCACTTGGAATTTTTGCAGCATTTCTTTTTCTTTCCCCTTGATCAGTGCTAAAATGAATATTTCTCTTCCAAGCTTGAGTTTGTTCAGTGATCCTGTGGAGTGTTTTCTCAGAACCCCTTGTAGTGGAATTAAATGTTCATTTCAGCAATTCTGGAGATGTTCTGTGTGATTTATGCAAGTCTCCAGTTCATTAGGGCACCACTTAGGAAGGTACAAAGATAAGAAGGATGTTTCTATATGTCAGTTCACTAGTGGAATATTCATGGATAGAGAGAGTGATTAGCTGCATTTAACGTGTACTCCTAACCTGAAAGTGCAACAGGTAACTTGGGGAGAAATTAAAGCCAGATCTCTCCTTCCACCAGCCTGTATTCAAAGTAAAGTAAATAGAGCAGAGTGAGAATGTTAGTGTTGAGTTCCTAATGTGCCTTATTAAGGTGTTCTTAAAGTAATGCAGATAAAATCTGGGTTGGCATTCCTAATTTCCAGACTCTCCTTGTCAGTTTCATTGACTCTGAAAACAGCAGAGATGTGCCCATCCTACCTTATCAATTGATTTGGGGAGGTTTTAGGTTCAGATTCTCTGAGGCTTTAGCTTTTTAGATCTCTAGACAATGCTTCCAGGAATCTAAATGGCTTTCAGAAATTAAACTTTGCTCCTTTTTATCTCAGTCTGGTGCACTTGTGTGCACCAGAAACCTTCAGTGAATGGATTCCACTCTAATACAACTCCAAGCTGAATCTCTCAGCTCTGTTTACACTGGTGGTTTACTCTCCTGCACAGTGCAATTTTAAAACCTTCATTCCTTTTTATCTGTCTTTCTTTTTCTGTTTTAGCTTGCAAATGCATGCAGATGTATCAGAAATTAAACATTTAATCACTTCCTGTCTAGTAATTTCGTTTTATCCTGTTCTGATGTTATGCTAGCCTTGTATGTTTTATTCTAAGTGCACTCATGTTTTCTTGAATGTGGAAGTTTTAGAATGCAATGTTCTCATACATCTCCTTTCACGAAACCCTTCACTATCATCAGCAGAAGTAACTGTGTGGTTCCTTTCTGCTTTGTAGAAGATTTTGGGAAACTCAAGTCCTGCTCAGCTACAAAAAACATTTATGGTGCTTGGTAATTCTCCTAAGAACTGAAGTTAACATAAAGCAATGGCAGCTGCTTTTTCACTTGACAGAAATTGGAAGAAAGCACACTGCAGATACTGAGGAATGCAGTGCAAGGATGGTGGGCATCCCTCAGTTATCCCAGCAGATTGATATCACTGGCAACATTCCCTCTTTTCCAAAGGGTTTTCATTTGCTTTGGCTGTACTTTGTATGGCTGCAGATCACATTTCCCTTGATTTCAGGAAGTATCTTGGCAATAACTCTTGGTAATATACCTTGCTAATTCCCCCCTTGGAGGAATTACTCAGTTCTGCAGTCCTCAATATATGCCCTGTTTTAAAACACTTTTATGCTATTTTCCCTGTCTTGGTGTCTTCACACTTGTTCAACAAGGTTCTCTTTCTGAGGATACAAATCACAATATCCCAAGGGATTAAAAATGCTTGCATATTTGTTCCCTAAATACTTACAAAAGAACAATAAGAAAAATCCGTATAAATGCTGGATGTAAAATACAAATAAAAATAAACTTGAGAGTTCTCCCAAAACCCTTATGAAAAAGCCCCAATGTATTCTATAAATCCTGATAATTTGTCTACAGAATACAAAAAGGGACATGTTCTAGAAGAGAAAATTTGTACCACAGTGCTGCACAGAATTCTACACTTTCACGCTTTTTGCACTTCAGGGGCAGTATCATTCTCTGCACTGCAGTGCTCTGAGCATGTTCTGCTCACCATGGCAGCTTTCTGCTCTCCCTGGTACAGATCATCCTCCCAGCCAAGGCTGAGTGCAGCCACCACAGCTCGCAGCACCTTCCCGCACAGCAAGAGCCGAGAGATGGCTTCCCCCAGCTGCTGCGTGTTCTAACACTGCCACCTCGCAGCTGCTGAGAGCCTCAATTCCTGGGTTGCGGCGTGTTAGTTTATTGAGTCCAATGTTCTATTAGCTTGTCGTATGTTCAGGTGTTCCCCGAGTTATCACAGTTAGTTTCTCCCCTGCCTTATGCCCTCCTACCCAACTGTCCCTCCAGGAATCCCCTCCCTCCTTCCCAGATTTTTCCCTGTCTGGCAAAACAACCCGGCCCCTTTGCCCTGTCCATCAGCCCAAACCCTACCCTTTGTTCCAGAAAGTTCCCTGTCCCTCACCCTAAGATCCAATCCCTATCCCAACCCTCTGTCCTCCCCTTGTTCTGATTTGTTGCAGTCCTCAAAACCACACCCTGAGACTCATTTATTGGTTACTATATGGTGCCTGCGCCCTGTTTTAAGAGTTTTTAAAAACAGATCATCCTCCCAGCCAAGGCTGAGTGCAGCCACCACAGCTCACAGCACCTTCCCACACAGCAAGAGCCGAGCGAGAGCTCAGCTTGTGGTCCCGTTTGACAGTTCTGTCCTGTGTAACCTGTCCTTGCCTCTCCTAATAAATTTGCTGGACTTTGCACTGCAGAAGAGCCTCCTCTGCCTCCTTCACTCGGTGCTCGTGGCTCCTCCAGGGTCTCTACTGCTGGGCTGGCTTAGAGGTTCTGCCTCAGGCAAAACCCCAGTCTAGCCACTTCCCTGCTCTCGCCATTGCCCCTGGAGCATCACAGAGCTAGCCAGGGCTCTGGAGGACAGTGGCAGTGAGCCATGCCCTGGCATGTCCCAGCCCCCAGAGCCACACCTGCCAGGCCACGAGCCCCAGCCTTGGTCCCCACTGCCGGCCTCAGTGGCTCCTGGCCATCCTCACCCTGAGTGCAAAGCCAGCCCCAGGAGCCCCCCAGGGCGCTCTGGATCCAGCCTCAAGCCATCACTGAAAGGGACATGGATGGGGACTGCAGCTGGATCTTCCAGTGCTCACCACCCCTGACTGTGCTCCAGGTGAACCCAAACCTCAGCAGCTGCACCTTGAGCACATTGATCCTTCTTGCCCACCCTGGAACGTGGTATTCCCACATCATACCTGAGCCCTTTGCAGGGAGTGACCAGCTCCCAGCTGATCTGCTGCCTTGGCATTCTTTTGTGTTTCCCAGCAATGAACTTAATGGATCCACTCATGAGAATCCCAGCACAGCATTTGCTTCTCAGGACCTCTTAGGCAAAAAACCTCCACTCATCACTAGTTTTTGCACAGAGAAGGAGGTGCTGACAAGCATAAGGCACAGACAGGGCCCTGACATAAGAATTCCTGAGCCATTGGATTCTACACATTGCTGATGTGTAGAACAACCAGCTGCTTGGTTCATATTTCATAGGCAGTTGTGGATGGGGGTCGCTGCTGACAGGGTAGGAAAATTTGGGGAAATGAAGGTGCAGGAGACAAGCAAAACCAAGAAGCAAGAGGGAAGACACTTAGAAATACAGAGCACAAGAGAAGACCTTGGAGATGGCTCAATAGAAAATGTCAGCAGCAGCGCCCAGAGCCCGGAGCTGCTCACTGCCACCACAGGGGCTCCTCAGTGCCCTGCTGGTTTGTGTCTGATCCCTGCTGGGCTCCCTCTGCCCCTCCAGCAGACACAGCCCTGCCTGCAAAGGGCTCCGTGCTCTGGTGTTCTCAGCTTGCTGCAGGCTACATTCTTAGCAGCGCTGAAAGAAGAGGTGAAACAAAGAGCCCTTTTCTGTGCTGCCTGCAGCTCGGAGTGCCCGGAGCCCGGGCCGTGAAGAGCTGCTCCTGGCGCTGGCTGTGCTCAGCCCGCTGTGCCGAGCAGCCGTGGCCATGGAGACACAGGCGGGAGCTCTGCCCGAGGCCGGCAGCGGCCAGGTCCAGCTCGCAGCTGCGAGGACGCCGGCAGCCTGTGCCTGAGCCGAGGCCATGCGGGGGGTTTGCGGGCAGGGCTTTTGCGAGCCGGCCGGAATGTGCCGCCTCCTGTGTGGGCCCGGCTGTGGCAGAGGCAGCGGGAGCGCGGCGGGGCCGGCAGCGGCGGGCAGAGGCCGCGGAGAGCAGCAGCCCGGCCGGGCCCGCTGCGGACCGGCAGGGAGCTCCCGGGCAGCCCTCGGCCGTGTCTGTGCCCGCCGGGCAGGAGCCGCGGCAGGAGCCGGCCATAGCGGCAGCTCGCCGTGCCCGGGGCCGCGGCCGCAGCTCTCCCCGCCCGGCCGCAGCAGCAGCCGCTCGCCTCCGAGGCTCCGGCGCTTCCCGAAGAGGACGGGCCCGGCCCCCGGGACGCGCTGGAGCCCCGCAGCGAGAGGAGCCGCCGGCGCCGCAAACGGCAGCGCGGATGGCGCGGCCTGAGGAGGAGCAGATGAGGCTCTTGCTGGGCCACGCTGTGGCAGCTCTGCCCTCTCGCCTTCGCCTTCAGCCCGTTGCTGCTTTTCCCTGAGCCCTGATCCCCGTCCTTGGCCAAGGGCCCCCGGAGCCCTTTCCAGGGCTGCAGGGAAAGCTCCCTCAGTCACAGAATCACAGAATCACTGGGTTGGAAGACACCTTCAAGATCATGGAGTCCAACCCATGCCCTAACACCTCAACTAAACCACGGCACCTAGTGCCACATCCAGTCTTTTCTGAAACACTTCCAGGGATGGTGACTCCACCAGCTGTCTGGAGGGGTCTGTCCCAGGAAGAACCAAGATAGCACTGGGGCCTTCTACCCCCGGTACTTGGAGCTCTGGAAGTTTGTCTTTATGCTTAGGGAAAGGCCATGGAAAAGTGTTGGGAAAACTAGTCACTAATAGAGTAGCTTACAGAGCTACAAATATATGTGCAAAGAATACAGAAAACATAGAAAAGAAAAATGGCAAAACCCAAACAGCATCAGCAAGGTCTTGGGCATGAACACATAGATCCAAAAGGTCTTCTCAGCCCTATATCTGTGTATTTCTGAGAACCAAAGGAATCCTGCTTGAGCCTGTGGGGAGATGGGTTTGGGAGGTACAAGTTCATTCATTTTTTTCTCCTTGGGGCAGCTCCTGTTCCTAACATCAGCCGAGCCTGTCTCCAGCCTGATGCCTCTGATGGTTGCAGCCAAACAATTCATGGCAGGCAGAAGACACTGACACTTCCAGGGACATGATTTTCTCCAGTACTATTTGTGAGTGGGAGTCAGAATAAAAACTACAGAAACCAAAACTCCATTGGAAAATTCCCTTCCTTTTCATTCTGTAAATAAGTTCTGTATCCACTTCTGAATTGTCAGTTATTTGTTAAGGATGGGAAGTTCTCTTTTACAAATTTTTTAATGTGGTTTGCAATTGGATAAGGGTCTCCTTCCTTCACAAACTCCAGCCCAAACTGCCTTTGGAATATGGCCCACTGGGCAGTTTTTGCCAAGCCATGGTATGTCTGGATAAGAAAGCAAGGGCAATGGTATTTGCAGCTAAAAGTCAACAAAGCCTGGGACAGCCAAAGCATCCTGTGGAGATCCAGGCCTCCAGCTGTTACTAGAAATCAGCAGAGTTCCAGCCAAATGGTTCTGTGTCACTAAGTGCAATCTCTTTGCCTGGATCAGAGCCTTGCTCAACAGAAAAAGCAGAAAGATCAGCAAGGGTGATCCCAAAGGCCCACAGCAGCGTTGTTATTTTGCTCATCTTGTTTAAGTTGGCAACTAAATGTTGAGCTGATGGGGGGGGGGGAGGAGGGGGGGGCGTGGGTAAGAAAAGAAAAGAGGCTTATGACAGGGCCATGATATTCCACAAGAGGAATCACTAGTGTGCCTGGTGTGCATTTCCTGGATCTGTCTCAATTCCATTAAAGAATTGTAGCCCTGATTTAAAACAGACAGGTAGGAAACGACCTTTGAGAGCCAGAGGCTAAAATGGCTTGTGGATTTTTTTAAAGAACGAGGACATAAAAATTACCAACTGCAATAGATAAAGAATTAAAAAAGAAGTATTTTGGTATATGAATAATTAGAAACACAAAAAATGTGGAGATGGGAATGCATGTTTTCATGAAAATAATGAAATTATAGACAAAAAACACAGGGCTGTTGACATTTCTCTCTCCTCCTGTGGCATTCTTGAGTGCTCTAACCACATCTCCAAAAGACCTAGAAACAAAACAGAAGCAGTGAAATAAGAAGCTCTTGGAGTGAAAGCCAGCCCACACAGGAGATGTCTCCTGTAAATGCCCAAAACCTGCAGGATGCAGGAGGGCTCTGCCAGAAGGCAGATGATGCATTTTCCTCTCAAGTGCCTGGGCACGACACCTGTTCCTGAAGCATTGGGGTTTACTGCCTCAGCTCCTAAAGGGAGTTTGTTCTTTCATCTTGGGTGTCAGTTTCTAAACTGTGTGGTACCTATCCTAACCACAGATTATTTCCTTCAGCAAACCATGGGAAAGAAATGTTCCTGAGAACTGTTATCTGACAGCTTTGATAAGGGGGTTGCCCTTTCAGGCAAGCAAGATTCTTCTTTTTTCATTAGTGTGTCAGCATGATTTTGAGACATACAGAAATGCTAAAGAAATTAACACAGAGCTGTCCCACATTTGAGAGACAAGGAGGTCTTCCAGGTCCTGCTCCTTGATGCAGGCAAGACCTCGGCAGCATGAAGATGTCTCTGACAAAGCACTCTGAGCACACTCACAAATTCTGAGCAGCACTGAGAGATGGGACAATCTATCCCCAGGGTGTGAAGATGTTTCCAGCTGGCCTGACTTCACACTGGATAGACATTTCCACCAGAAAACCTCCTGGCCCATGGTTGTGCAGAAGTAACTGCGTTTGGACTCACCCGCTGCCAATACGTCCCCTTTCTGTGTATTTAATCACAGGGTTTTCCATGGTCACCATTCTCCCTGAGGGAAACAAAATGCAAGATGCTCACTTTTAAGCAGAGATCCCAGCTTCCAGGAGATACAAAAGGCAGCCCCACTGTCTGGGGCTCTGAGCCCTTTGTGGTCAGCTGGGTAACAATAGTAACAACCACAATAGCAAAAACAAACCAAAAGAAAACAAACAAACAAACCCCACAAAAATAAGCAAAACAAAACAACAACCCTTCCCCCCCAACAAAAATGACAAAAATAAATCCCCAGCCAAAAAGACAAAACTCCATAACCAGTCAACTTCTGTGAGGTTTGTTTGCTCTGATGACTATTTGGGAGTCAGGAATCTAAGGAGAATTTAGGAAGCTAAAAATTGTGTTCAGTTTGGCCACTAGCACACAAGACTTGTCCAGATGATTTGCTAGCTCGCAGCCTTCATCTGGTTCAAGAAAAATCCGTGCTTCAGCCTTTAGCAGAGAGGGAAGCTCAGGCAAAGCCAAGCCAGTCCAAGCTGCCCTCAGAAGCAGCAGGAACACCCAGAGCACTCCCTCGCTGCCTCAGAGCACAGCACTTCCTCTGGGGAGTCCTGAATGTCCCCAGTGGGACACCAGACTCAGGAGGAGCATTTGGTACAGCTCTGCTGACACCTGCACAGAGTACACGGTCCCTCAGACAAGAAATACGCCAGACGTACCCAGTATCTCCAGATACTTCTCAATCTCCAGTTTCGGAGCAGCCGTGCTGCTGTCAGACCTGGAAATGAACAAACTGCCCCAGCTCGAATTCCCAGGTTCAACAGAATAGATTCCCCCAGGTAACGCTGCTGCAGCAGCAGGTTTAGTGCCAGAGCCCATGGAGGTGTGCTGAACCTGTAGCACTTCTGGTGGGGACAGTTCCTGTGCCTCACGCCAACCTTGGGGCCCTTCATTGCCAGTTGTTTTCTGGAAGTCTTTGCGGTCTGCCAGGTGAGATGTTGACACTTGCACCTCAAGTCAGAGAACAAAGCAATCAGAGACTACAGCTTGTCCCTATCAGCCAAGAGTCATTGACTGTGAGCAAAGGGAAAGAACAGATTTACAAGGGATACAGACAGCTTGTTTCAGTCCTCCTCTGGGTCACCATGTTCCCCTGTAAAGAAACAGAGAGAGCAGGAACAGGCCAGCAGGAATCAATTTGGATGATTGCTGGCCAAAAGCCAAAGAACAAGTCCCACTGTCCAGGGCAGCACTTGAGATCCAGCACAGCAGGAAATGTCCTTCAGAGTGACTGTGATATATACTAGAGCAGGATGGCACTCAGAGGCACGGCCCCACTCCCTGCTGCTCTGCAGAGGAAAAGCAAGAAGGGCAGAAAACAGCAGTTTGGTGACTGCAGTGGCTGTCCCTCCATCACTCACTTGCTTTTGTAGAGCCTGAGGGAGGCGATTAACTTTCTCTCTGATGATTTTCATTTCTTCTTCCAGCCTCTTCTTCCTTGCCTTTTTCCTAGCCTCAGATTCCTGCAGCTCTGCCTGCACATCTTCCTTGATGGTCTGTAAACAGCAATGGAGAGGAAGTTTCATGAGCGGAGTGGCTGCCATTCTTTCTCTCACCTGGTTTTGTTGGTCGCCCCTGTGCTGATGGAGATTCATCTCCTCTTGAATTCTTCTCATGTCTTCCTTGTTCTTTCTCTTCACTGCCATGATGGCACTCTGAGCTTCGGGCAGCTCTGCTTGTGGCTCTGCCTTGATGTCCTGTACACACAAATGCACAGCAAGTGACTGGGAGCTGCCATCAGGCTCAGCTTTTTCCTCTTGCAGCCTCAAAATCACATCTATTCAGCCACGAACTTTCTGCTTCCCTACCCACCTCTGCTTCCACTGCAAACCTCCTGTCCCAGTGCTGATCTCTGCAGATTCCAAGGCTCTGTGCTTTCAGTGCCTGTGGGACTCCTGGCCTCCTCAGGCCCTAGAGCTCTGTTTTATGCCCCTCTTCCTGCCCTTCCCTCTGTCACCTCGCGAGTCAGGCTTACCTGGTCATTTCCTGTGGCTCTTCCACCTGCTGCCTGAGCTGCTCTTCCTGCTCTCGGGCTGGGAACAGCTCTCCCTGAGCCTGGCATGGCATCTTTGATAAGCAGTCTGCTCCTGCTCTTTCTCTAGAAAGACCTGCACAGAAAGCAAGAGACGATGGGTTTCGACTTCCTGTGTGATATTTGTGAGCCAAGACTCAAAGGCTGATGGGCTCACACATTCCCAAAGCTCTGTGCTGCTGCTCTCCTGGGTCATTCTCTGCCCGTGGGGAGGCACAGATTCCAAAGTGACCCTGGCACTACAATCAGGGGCCATCTGGCACTGAAGCTCCAACAGCCTGTCAGGGAAGGTGTGGCATTCCTCAAGGCTCTGGTGAGGGCCTCCCTCTGCTCCTGCCATGTCCTCTTTGTCTTTCAGTAGTGACTGACACCCAGCCCTGTCCCACAGCTCCATCCTGGCTCTGCAGGTGGCTTCCTGGCTGAGCTCAGCCCTTGGGAGAGACACTTCTGCAGTTCACGTTCTCCTCAGGCCTGCACCAGCATTCCTGCCTTCCTGACGTCTACACTCTTGTTAGAAATCCTCGTCATTCAGGAGATAGGGATGCGTGCAAAGATACTTTGATGTATGTCACAGAGCCTCTACAGCCGCCTCAGTATATGGAAGAGGACCAAGGTGTTTTTTCTCCCTCTTTTGTCAACTGAGAATTCTGACCAGCAGTAACAGAGACTCTCATAAGGCCCCATTAACGAATGCACTTACACACCCTTGGGGATGCCAGTGAAGGAAACCGTGTGTCCTGTAATACATGTATGACCAGAGTCACCAAACACCACTGAACCATGGAATTGTTCCACCTCTCTAGGACAAGCAGAAATTTAAAGAATTAAGTGGGGACTTCAGGGCAGAAGAGGCCAGAGGAGGAAAACAGCTTTGAGGGGAAAAAACCCATATCTGGAGGGGGAAACATCTCTGCCTGCTCAGAACTGGTACACGGAACATGTCTCTAATCCTCTCCTGAAAAGGATGCTTTAGGTGAGGTTTGCACCTCCAACATCCTTGGGCCAGAGATGGCAAAATTGAATTATGTAAAAGTTACATAGATAGATAGATAGATAGATAGACAGACAGACAGACAGGTAGATCTCACTACTATAATCTGTCTTTACTGTCCTCTCTCACATCAAAACTTGGTAGGCAGTGCCCCCACTCAGCAGCAATCCTGAGATTGCTGTCCTGTTGCTGCAATAAACCACACTCTTGGGGAATCTGGAGCTTGTAGGTACTTATGGAAAACGATTGACCCAGAGCATTGCACTGAGAACTGCACTCTTTCTGCATCTGTGCTTGAGCAAGTTCTTCTCTTGGACTCAACCACACTGACACTGCTGAAGTGGCTGTAATCAGAAATGCTGCCCAGCCCCTCCCAGCCCCTCTGATCTCTGAGGAACAGTTGGAATAAAAGGCCAATGATATCCTGCTCAATTCCCGAACACAAAACAAATTGATTCCCTGGGCTGCAAAAAGCCACAGGCGTTGATAACCTGAAAGTGATCTCAAATGCCATACTGGCTGGCCAAGAAATACACAGTTTCATCTGTACCAAGGTGCTAGCACTGAATGATGTCTTGTCATGCAAAACTCTTTCATCCTACAGCAGTGACACCTTAGAAATTAAAATTCTAGCAGAACCAGTACCAGTCCTGTAAAAGGGCAGAAAATAATGAGGAAAAGCAGCATGGATGGGAAAAAAAGAAAATGAAGAAACCTCATTCTCCAAGCAAAGACAAAACAGCAGTTAAAAAAAAGGGGGGAAAAAGTAACTACAAAAAGTGGCTAAAATAGTTCAGTGGAGAGAGTAGAAGCTGAAGGTCCCCTCACGAGCCTCCCGTTGTCCAGGCTAAAGCTTCCTCAGCACCTCGTCACTGGGCTGCTGCTCCACACCCTTGCCCAGCTCCTGTGTCCTTCTCTGCACCCGCTCCAGCCCCTCAGTGACGTTCTGCTTCACAGGGCCCACAGCTGCACACAGCAGTCACTGCAGCTGTGGCCGCAGCGCTGCCCAGCACAGGCCGACGCTCACTGCCCTGCTCCTGCTGCCCCTCTGCTGCTCACACAGCCCACCATGCCCTTGGCCTTCTTGGCCACCTGGCCACAGGCTGCCTCACGTTCAGCTGCTCTGGACGGGCAGCACCCCTGGCTCCTTTTGGCCCACACAGCTGGCCAGCCACAAAGTTGCCCATCTGACTTCAAATACTGTATCCTCCATTTCAACACGTCCCTCCTGTGCAGAGCAACACAAGACCGCACTCAAGGACTTGCAGCTTCACCCCCACTCCAGGCTCCAAGGCACTTTCCAAAGCTGCAGACTTCACCGCAAAACAGATCCACAGAAACTTGCTGCTTCTGCCTTTTGCCTGACAAGAAGGCTTCGCAACTGCGCGGTTCCTTTCCTTGGCCACACGGGACAGAAATGGCCCCCCACAGCTTCAGGGACAGCGCAGTCATCTCCTTGCAGCTTATCAAAAGCCAAAAGACAGCTGGGCCAAAAGAGTCTGTACGAGTGAAGAACTCCCTCAGGAATACTGCAGAACACTTCCACAAGCCAACCACACCTTTCCACGATGGAAAAACCAACATAGCCCTGGGATCTCCAGCACTGCCATGTGTGCCCTTGGCCAAAGCACTGCAGAAGCCCAGAGATAGAGCGTCACTGAGTCAGGCAGCCAAAGGGTCATCCAGAGCCCCCAGCTCTTCGGTGCCTCAGCATGACAGGTTAAAGGCCAATTTTGAGCCGTCACTGCCCGCAGGAAATGGCTACATCCTGCAGGACTCCAGCACTCAGCATCCTCGGCCAGCAACACAAAGTGCTGGCTCCTCAGAAACTTGCACCTCTGCCTTGCACTAAAGACAGCAGCACCCACAACTGGCACTTAGTCTCTTGGAATGATGGGGCTGTGCTGTGAGCACAGCTGGACGCATGTGGTTGTCCTGCTCACTTTGCTCCTTTTTGGCTTCTTGTCCAGGAGCAGAGGGAGCCAGGGAAGAGACGGCTGTTGCTTTTGTCATCTGTGGCAAGACAGAATCATGAGGGACAGGCTGTTACCTACCATTTCTAACCTAATTTCTCCTCGCATCTACAACCAGAACTTCTAAGGAGAACTCATCAACTGTGTCACAATGGTCTTTTGGTTCCATCACCCCCCAATGCATCATAATGGTCTCCACAGTTTTATGAGGCCCTGTGGTGTCACAATGGACCCTCTGTAGATGGGTCCTCACAGTGTCACAATGGTCCCTACCTTCCATGGAACCATACAGCTTTAGTATGGTCCCCCTGTTCCATGAGGCGAGCGAAATATCACAGTGCTCTCCATGATTCCATGAAGCCCCACGGTGTAACAATGGTCCCTTGGTCTCACAGGGCCCCACAGTGTCACAATGGTCCCTTGGTCTCACAAGGCCTCACGGTGTCACAATGGTCCATGCATTCCATGAGCCCTGTGCTCCTGCATTCCCCCCTCCCCTTCTCAGGCCGCCCTGCCAGCTGAGAAATGCTCCTTGGGCCTCGGCCTTGGCCAACAGCCCCTGGGCTCAGCTCCTCTGCAGCTCAGCACAAACACTGTCTGCTCCAGGCTCTGCTGCTGCCCAACCAGCTCCTGGTTGCTGTAGGAACAGCCCTGGGAACCGGTTTTGTTCCCTCAGTGCCACAACATGCCTGTTCTCACACTGCCAAAGAAAGCTGTTGATGCCAAGTGCGGCCAGGAGGAACCATTGCTGTGACTGCAGTCCCTCTCTTGGGGCCCTACAAACAGCGCTGCAAAAGGAGCCCCTTGGAGCTCTCCTGGGCCAGCGACTCCCTCTGAGTGGGGCCTCTCCCAGCCGGGAACTCTCCCGTTTGCTGCACTCGGGGATCCTGAACAAGGACAGAGCCTGGGCTGATCCCCCCACTCCTCCAGGCTCAACCCTTCACCCACTGGGGAGATGCCAAAGCATCCACAGGGAGTATTTCCTGCCCTCAGGGGAATTTCTCACAGGTGCCTTGCACTGACTCTTTGTGTCTGTGTGCACACAGGAGTGCCTGTGCTGGGGAAATGTGGCAGAAATGCTGCTCTCGGAGGGGTTGGAGTGCCTTGGATAGCTGACCCAGTCAGATATCCAGTTTTCAGTAAGTAAGGTTACGTCACGAGGTCTAAGCTAAGTTAAACGCGGCTAAGAGTTGTTCTTTTACTAAGTTGTTAAGTGTAATTTAAGTTATTAGCTAAATTAAATATTGTGAAGTGTTATTCCTTGGTTAAATGCTAAATCATAGGTTATAAATTAGGTTAAATACTGTTAAGTGCTGTTCTTTTATTAAACTCTGATGTTTAAGGTATCAGTTAAGGTTAAGGTATAAGTTCAGTCCTGTTAAGTTTAAGCTCTGTTAAGCTTTAAGGCCGTATGCCTTTTATCCTTGCCCTCACTGTCCTTGTGTCACACACACACACACACACACACAAGGACAGTTCTCAATTCATTTCTGCTTTGATTGCCTGGATTTTGTTTGGTTTTGTTGTTGCTTTGTTTCATTGCTGTGCCTGAAGTGTCCAGTTAGGAGCAGAGTGACTCTTGCCAAAGAACTTTGTGGTGCCATTGCTTAATATTAAATCTGGTTTTTGCTGATCCCTTGCAGGGATTTTTTCAGTGCTCTAAAGCCCTCATTTGTAGCAGGGTGAAGGAGCCCTGGCCCAGGCTCTGGCCCTGGGGGACACGGGGACACTGCCGGGGGGCCCCTGTCCCCCTGTTCCACCCTCCAAGGCCCCGGCCCCCCGTCCCCGTGTCAGGCTCTGGGGTCGATCTCGTGGAACATCCTCTGGGGGAGGCTGCAGCGCCGGGGGCGGGGGGACAGGGGGGACAGGGGACCCCGCTGTGCACGAGCAGTGTTGGACTGCTCTGGGGGAACTGTGAGGGGGGCTGGGGCAGAGTGACCTCCCCAGTGACCTCACACAGCCCCTGTGAGGTCACACAGCTCCTGTGATGTCACACAGCATCCTGTGATGTCACACAGCCATCCTGTGATGACACAGCCCCTTGTGATGTCACAGCCCATATTGTGATGTCACAGATAATGCTGTGATACCACACAACCTACCCTGGGATGTCACACAGCCATTCTATGATTTCACAGGGAGGTCTGTGATGTCACACACATACCCTGTGATGGCAGAGTCCATTCTATGATGTCCAGCCTATGATATAACAGAGCCTAATGTGCGATGTCACAGGCAACTCTGTGATGACACACACAACTGCTCTGTGATGTCACAGCCTGCTCTGTGATGTCACAAAGCCCCTTAATAATATCATGGGCCAGTGCTGGAATACCATTCTGTGATATCATAGAGCTGCACTGTGATGTCACAGAAGATTCAGTGATGTCACAAACTCACCATGTGATATCACAGACTTTTCTGTGATGTCACAGCTGGTCCTGTGATGTTACTCAGTCACACAGGGATGTCATAACTTCCTCAGTGATGTCACAAATCCCTCTCTGTGATGTCATACTGCCAACGTAATATAACAGCACACACTTTCACATCACAGCCTGCTCTATGTCATACAGCCATGCCATGATGTCACAGCCTGCTCTGTGATGTAAGACATTCCCCTCTATGATGGTGTAGCTGCTTGCTGACCTCAAACAACAAACTGTGATGTCACAGCCCAATCTGTGACCTCACACAGCCCACTCTGTGCTGTCACACAGCCCCTTGCTGACATCACAGCTGCTCTGTGCCTCTAGGACACAGCCACAGAGGTGCTGCTGTGACACAGCCCCCTCTGGGACATCCCCCAGCCCCTGCCAGTGCTGAGCCCCTGTCAGCTCTGCCTGTGCCCTGCTGGTGTCCCTGAGCTGCCCTGGCAGTGCCCCAGCCCTGCTGGGCTGTGCCCAGGAGCTGCTCCTGGCCAGAGCTGTCTCTCTGCAGTGCTGCCCTTGCCAGGAGCTGCCTCTGGGCCAGGAGCCCGGCCCAGCTCAGCAACACAGACACAGCAGCAGGACTTTAATCACCCTCTGGGGCTTTGCTGCTCTTTGCATCAGACTCAGTACCTCAGTGTGTGCTCAAAAACCTCTTAACAACTCAAAGTGAGATTGAAACACAGAAGATTTCTTGAAGGGTTAATGGTCCCATTGAAGGACAGGTCTGAGAAAGTGTCCCCAGGTTGAAGCCAGAGAAGAACACTGGAGGCACTGAAGACAGCTGGGGACAAGCAAGACAAATGTGTCTCTGATCCTGAGCAATCCTGCGCCTCTGTCCCTGCAGGCTGTCGTCATCCCCTGGCTGCCCCACCTGGCTGGCCCCTTCCTTTGCTGACAGCTCTGCCTCCTGCCTGCCTCTGCCTGCCCACACAAATTCTTGGGCTGCTCCAGGCTCCTTCTGGGGGACGTGTTGCACCACAGCCCTGCCCTGGCAGGGAAACTCCTTTCTCCCGCTGTCCAGTCTGGGCCTCCCCAGCTGCCCTTGGTGCCATTATTGCCTTCTCATGATTATATCCTCTATGAAGAAAAGCTCCAGCCTCTCTGACACCACCCTTCAATCCCTCCCAGGCAACTCCTGTTCTGTCCTCAGTCTCCACACCACTGAGCCCAGAGCCACCACCTTCTACCTCCTGCTTATGTGATGAGGCCTCCAAACCCCATCTTGGGAGATTTCTGGGTCCTCTCCAAAGTCTGTGAAAATGGAAGAATAGTGGTTGAAATTATTTTTTCCCAAATCTTGCAGTGACAGAACAAGGGTCAGTATCTCTGAACTGAATGAGGGTGGATTTCATTTGTTAGAAGGAGGAAATATTTTCCAATTATGAGAGTGGCACAAAACTGCAATTATTTTTCCAGAGAAGTGGATTCCTCATCCCAGGAATTCTCCAAGAGCAGGAGCTTTGTGCAACCTGACCCAATGAAACCCTCTCATCCCCAAGCACAGAATTCCTGTTGTGTGGGTTCTCTGATGTGCTGGGTGCCCTCACAACGCTTCTGGCCAGAATGTCTGCTGAGGGCAGCCAGGCTGCTGCAGGGGCAGTGACCTCACAGCCATCACCATGGCAGCCCTGTCCCCTGGGCCTGGCTCTCCTCTTTCCTGTGCCCCTGCCTTGTCTCTGCTGGCATGAAGAGTTTTGTCATGAATATATTGTCCCCAAGGTGCTGGGGCCAATGGCTTCCCAGGAAGGCTCCTGGAGCAGAAGTGGCTTTTCAGAGCCCAGGCAGAAATGAGCCCTGAGGCAGCAGCTCTGCAGTGCTGGCCACCAGGCCGGGCTGCCAAGGGAGGCTTCTGGCCATGCCCTGCAAGCAGCTGCTGCTGCCAAGGTGCCTTTGGTGCCTCAGGCTCTGCCTGGCCCAGCTCCCAGCACGGCACTCTGCCCTTGTGCCCGAGCCCTTCCCTGTGCTGGGGCTGGCCTGGGGCTTTTCCTGCAGCGGGACCTGCCCTGCTGATGGCACAGGAAAGGCAGTTCCTGCTGGAGCAGGAGGCTCTGCCTGCCATGGGCTCCAACAACTCCAGCAAGGCCCTGTTTGCAAAGCCCCAGTGGGAAATTAAGGAAGGGGGGGATCATGCTGCTTTTGGGGTGAATAATGCTGAAAGCAGCCTGATTCCTCCATCCCAATGTTCCACATCCTCAGAGGGAGCTGTAGCTGTGGCAGAGCTGGAAAAATCCCTAGAGAAAGGAACAACCAAGGGACTGCACTGAGAGCTTCTGCAGAGCTGCTGAGCTGGCCCAGCCTGGGCACATCTGACTGACAGGGCAGCACTTCAGACTAGAAAAGCCCCATTCCAAATTGTAATGGCAGTATCTCCTCACATTTCCCTTCTTGGGGGTTGTGGAGATTCCTCCCTGGAGCGGGGACAACCCTCGAGGTCACTGCTCCAGGCTGAACCAAAGGGATTTGCCCACGGTCATTGGTCTGGCGGAGTGACATCAATCTCTGCTTAAATAACTGGTTTTGTTTTAATAAAGTTGCTTTGAAATCACATCCAAGTGCTCTATACAATATAATATGTTACCACTCTTATATCTTGGTGTAATTATTTCTTATTAAGATAATTTTGTCTCATGATTGCTATAATAGATATTTATATAAATATCACTGGTTTGCCATCCTTAATCCTGTGGGACAAATTCTGTAAAGGTTTAACTCTACCTTGATAATTCTTTACACATGAACACTTGAAAAGTCTGAGGACTGGACTGGAAGCAGCTGCTCCAAGGCTCCTCTCACAAAAGGAGCTTAGAAATCCTGGAGGTCCTTGGGGGTACTTGGGTGTCGATATGACAATCTGGTCAGAGACAGAGAAAAATAATAAGCTTTCCCATGAATTGTTCTGGGAACTTTTCGAGAGCTGAAGAAAAAGAATTGTAAATTATCCACAGGTGGTATTTGTAATAAGATGGTTTTTTTTCATAAAGTTGTTTGCTGAAGGGTGTTGTCTTAATTAGCCAATCATGTTAAATGTGTTGAATAAATGATCAATGAGATCCACCTGTAGCAAACCAAGGTATAAAAGAAGATAATTGAAAAAAGAAGTGGCTTTTAGCCTTTAGCTTTCTGGTCTGAATCTGTGTCATCTCTGACTCAATGGTGATATTTGGGGATCTGTGAGGGCTATTGGGGGTCCTCTCTGCATGTCGTGTCCTAACGGGAGCTTCTCCAATAAGCTTTGTCTGAAGCTCCCACTGTGCCCATGACAGGAACCCCTGTGAGTGTCTGGGGCATCCTGGTTCATTGGCAGCCTGGGGACTCCTGGGATGTCACTATGGAATGGCTGTGACTGTCTCTGAGCACAGGGCTCTTTACCATCCCCAGAAACCCCTGGGAGGTGTCCATGGAGCCCCTGTCTCTGCCTGTGACATTCCAGCTCTTGAACAGCATGGAGACTCTTGGAAAGCCCCCATGGAACCCCTCTGAGTGTCTGTGACAAATCTGATCCTTAGCAGGCAACCATCACCAGGACCCATTTCTGTGGTCAGTATCCACGGCAACCATCACCAGCCCCCTGTTGCTAAGGTCAGTTTCCATGGCAACCATCCCCAGCCCCTGTTGCTAAGGTCAGTTTCCATGGCAACCATCCCCAGCCCCCTGTTGCTATGGTCAGTTTCCATGGCAACCATCCCCAGCCCCCTGTTGCCATGCTCAGTCCCTTGGCAGCTCCATGCAGACCCCATGCCTGGGGTGGTTGCCATGGACACCAGCTCAGGCCTGCAGCCAGAGCCCGTTGCCATGGCAACCATTGGCAGCCCCATCTCCAGGGTCATGGGATCCCAGATCCACAGAATTGGCTGAGCTGGGAGGGACCCATTGGGATCCTGGAGTCCAACTGCTGGCCCTGCACAGGACACCCCAACAATGCCAGCCTGGGCCTGGCAGCGCTGGCCAAACGCTGCTGGAGCTCAGAGAGCCTGGAGCTGGGAGCCTTCCCTGGGGAGCCTGGGCACTGCCCCAGCAGCCTCTGGGCAAAAACCTTTTCCTGAGATCCAACCTGAGCCTGCCCCGACTCAGCTGCAGCCGTTCCCTCCAGTCCTGTCCCTGGGCACCAGAGGGAAGAGATTCCCACAGCCCCAGCCAGGGACCCGCTCCCAAGGCTGTTGCCATGGCCAGCAGGGCTGGGACCAGCTGGGATGCTCGGTTTCCACGGGCTGGGGTTTAGGAATGGGATTCCCCAATTTCCTGCTCTGGCTAAAACCGCGCTGCCGCTCGTTGCCCTCCCACCTCCCATAGAAAGCACAAAAGGATCCTGGGCTGGGGTAAGAACAGTTTACTGGGAACAGCTACGAGACAAACAACAAACAGGAATAGAATCAATACTGGTAACAGAAGGGAAAAGAAAAACTTTCCACAGGGAAAACCAAAACACAACTCACTGGGCCATCCTGGCCATGTATTTCCTCCTGCCTGGGAAGGACACCCTTCTCCTCAGGGAGAGAGAAAGAGACCCTTCCGTGACCCTGGCAATGACCTGAGAAGAGAGTGAATATAATGACACGGCCCTAGCCAGACCCTCATGTTCTTCGATCCCACATCATGTGGTGCAGGGGCAGGAAAAGGGACAGATGTCTTCCCAGCATGGATCACAGTGAACATGGATCACAGGTCTCTTCCCAACATGGGTACTTCAATTGATTATGAAGTTGAAGCCAGGAACAAAGCTCTCCCTGCAGCTGGGGCATTTGCAGGGCTTCCCTTACTGGTGCTTCCTTTGGTGTCTGGTTAAGTTAGAACTGTGGGTGAAGCTCTTCCCACAAATGGGGCACTCGTAGGGCCTCTCCCCAGTGTGGATGCGCTGGTGTCTGATGAGGTGGGAGTTGTACTTGAAGCCCTTCCCGCAGTCGGGGCAACGGAAGGGCCTCTCCTGTATGTGAATTCTCTCATGCAGGAGGAGATTGGAGCTGGTTTGGAACCTCTTCTGGCACACAGGACACTCATAGGGCCTCTCCCCAGTGTGGATGCGTTGGTGGTTGACAAGTTTTGAGCTGCAGCTGAAGCCCTTCCCACACTCCCCACACTCGTAGGGCCATTCCCCAGTGTGGTTCATCTGGTGTCTGATCAGGTGGGAGCTCTGCCTGAAGCTCTTCCCACACTCCAAGCACTTGTAGGGCTTCTCCCCATCACGAAGCTGCTCATGAGCCACCAGCTCTGAGCTCTGGCTGAAGCTCTGCCCACCTTCCTGGCACAGGGTAGGCATTTCCCCCTCAAAGCATCCTGGGCTGGATTTGCAGGCCCTCCTCCTGTGGGATCTCAGGGGCTTTTCCTCCCCCTTGGATTCCTGCCCCGTGGTGTTGCTCAAAACAGCCTCTTCCATGAGGTTCTGCCTTGGAGATTTGTCCTCCCTGGTCTCCATCCTCAGCTCCTTGTCTGGGGGACGAAGGACAAGGTGAAGATAGGATTTGCCTCCGTGCCACAGGGAAGGGGAAAGAGATCTCCCCAGTGCATCCCAAGCAGGACGGCATTGGCTGAGGGGTTGTCCTGCAGCCAGGGGCCATGCTGGGCTGGAGCAGGAGAGAGGGGGAAAGGGGCACTGACTTCCTCCTCACCTGCCTGGGTGTCCTGGGGCATCTTCCTCTTCTTCACAGCCTCCTCCTCCATCCGGCCAAGGTTTGGCAATGGGTAATTCTGGTCTGAGGAAAAATACAATGTATAAGCACATTGGGTTAAGGGGTTCCTCCTGCCCAAGTCCATCTCTGGTGTTGCGGCACATCCACAATGAGCCCCTATGAGCAACCTGCACTCCCAGAGCCCAGAGCACGCTTGCTTAACCTGCTGACGGACAAGGCCAGAGACGGGTCTGTGTGCACAGCTCCAAACGCAGTTTATTGCAATGTAGAGGGGCCAGGGACAGAGACAAAATGGGGCTGAGGACACAGGGTTTGATAAGGGGGGAAAGGGGCGGGTCTGAGGGCCAAGGGCCAATGGGAACTGAGCACAGGTGGTGCAGAGGAGGGGCAGCCAACTGGGGAACCAATGAGGTAACAGGGGCGGAGCATTGCAGTAAACCGGGACCAAGAGAGGGGAGAACATTCTAGGCGGAGTACATATAGGGAAAAATGGCAGCTGGACTGGGTGATACCCATGAAGCTGCTGCATTCACATGAGCCTGAAAATGCTGATGGTGAGACCATTGTCCTCAGAGGGGTGTCTCTCTCTGACTCTGGTCACCTTTGCCCTGAGCTATTGCAGTTCCAGTGTTGGGCCCCTGTGCCTGCACACTCTAGAAGTCACCAGGAATTTGGTGCCCATGTAAGCCTCCAAGACACCAAGATTTATTCCCCCAAAATACACAAATGACCAAGATTCAGCAAGAAACCCCAACCCTTAGTTTCCCCTCTCTGGTCTCTCCACTTTGGGCTCCTGGAGGCCCCCTGTCTGGGTTGCTGCGGGTCAGGTTTGTATTGGTGTTCCCCTCTCTGGGCTGCTGGGGCTCCTGGCAATCCCACAGGTTCCCCTTCTCTGGGCTCACCACTTTGGCATCACAGGCATCCCAGGGGTCAGCACTGGCCGGGGCCCCTGTTTCAGAGTCCTGGGGTATCCAAGGGTCCACCCTGTCCATGCTGCCAACATGTCCAGGCTTCTGGAGCACCCCCAGCTCTCGCATTGCCCGTTTCTGCTCCCCCAGTGCCGGTTTCCCTGCCAGCCCTGCCGGTCCCGGGCGATCCCCAGGTGGCTCTGGGCTGACAGTGCAGCCCCTGGGCCGGGCAGAGCCCGCCCCAGCACGGGGGGACCCTGCATCCTCCGCTGCCTCGGCAGCCGCGCCCAGCGCCGGGCACGGAGCTCGGGCAGCCCCCGCCGCCCCCTGCCCAGGGAGCCCCGGGGACCCCCGCAGCCGGGGCTGGCTCTGAGCGAGGCGGCCCCGAGCCCGGCTGCGTGGCCAGGGGGGCACGGTGAGCCCGGGGCCTCTGTGCCAGCGCTTCCCCCGCTCTCCCTCAGCCTTTGCCCGGCCCGGCCTCCGAGCACAGAGCTCTGCCCGGGGCTCCCGGCCCGAGGGGCGGCTCCGGGCCCGCCCGGCCGCTCCCGGCTCCCACAGCCCGCCCGGGGCCGCCAACAAAACATCCCAGCACCAAATCCACAAACCAGCCACTGCCACCCTGTCCTGCTGCGCCTTCCCAGGGACCCCAACCCCGCGGCAATGCCCCCGGTGCATGGGGACAAAAAGCTGCTCCAGCCCAGCGCCTCGGAAGCCCCAGCTGCGGCCCGTCCCTGGCACAGCGGTCCCGGCAGCTGCCCCGCTGCCGCAGCTGCGGCTCTGGAGCAGGGAGGCTCTGCGGGACCCCCGGGCTGGGCCCCCTCCCAGCCCGTGCCCGCCCCGCACCTTCAGCCCGGCCTCTCTCGCTGCTCCGGCTCCTGCACAGTCCCCGCTCTCCATTCCTTGGCCCCCGGGGCTCTCCTCTGGGGCTCCTACAACACCCGGCAATGGAAAATAATCGATTTTGGTGCTCTCCGGACAGGCCACAACTGAAACTTTGTTCCCTTTGCTTGGCTGCAGGGACCCCAGGGCGTTTTCTGCACACAGTCCCAGCCCCCAGCGCTTGCTGAAGGCGCTCCTTGTAAATGTCACCGTGCCAGGGCCCTGTCCTTGCTGTCACCTGCTGGGGCTGGCCATGCACAGAGCTCCTGGACTTGCATTTCCAGCTGCTGTGCAGCCAAAGCTGAGGCATCTGCAGCTGCCTGAATGCAAAAACTGCAATAGGAGCCTCTCTCCAGGGGGAAATCTCCCCTCGTGTGCCAGCCCCTGGCAATGCTGCCATTCTCTGCTGCTGCTGCTGCTGCTGCTGCTGCTGGGGCACTCGGGGCTCTGGCTGAGCAGCAAAGGTGACTCTGAGCCAGGAGCTTTCCTTGGCTGCAGCAAAGCCTCAGCACACAAAGCCCTTCCCGGCGCTGTGCCCTGCACCAGCTGGGATTGTGCCAGCAGAGCTGACCCGAAATTTCTTCTCCCAGGCAGCTTTAGGACACGCGACATGGAGAAGCCAGAGCCCACTCTCAGCTTTGTGCAGCCCTCCAGAAGAATCCTGTGTGTGAAGCAGCCTGGGAACAGGGTTTGGTGTCAGGGGAGGGGAACTCAGAGCCTTTTTCTGCCCTGTGGGCTGAGGGTCTGCATTTGCAATGGCCCTGCAGCTGCCAAAGGGGCTCAGCTGAGAACAGTTCTGCTGAAAGTCTGTCCTAAACCTGCTTTTCCTGCAAATGTGCTTAATGAATCCTCAACTTTTGTAACTCCCTGTCTTGTGTGAGTGCAGGTGTGACAGCTGAAGGATGGAAGAGCTCTGCTGGGGGGAAGTTCTCTTTTTCTTTTTCTTGGTTTTTTTTTTCCCTTTGGTTTGGTTTTAATCTTTGTTTTGGTTTGGTTTGTTTATTTTTGTTGGCTTTTATTTTTTTTTGTTTGGGTTGGGTTTTTTTTTTGTTTTTGTTGTTGCTTAGGTGATAGGTTTTTTGTTTTCATATAGTGTTGTTAGTTTTTTTGTTGGTTTTCTGCAACTGTGTCTGACACCTGTCTGTGGCACTGTGCAGGTGGCCAGAGGGACCTTCCCCAAGCTGTGTGCAGAGGAATCCACATCAGCCTAGGCCGGGCTGGTGTCCTAGGTTGACTATATGATGCTTTTATCCCCAATCGTCTTGTTCTGTTTATACTGAATAATAAGTTTTACACCTTTAAGACTCTCTTCCAGACAGTGAGGAGGGGATGGAAGAAGCGCGCAGTTTGTTTTCAGACTGCTCTCACTCCTCCACATTCCTGCTCCTGGACTGTGTTGTCTGCGGATGGACAGACAGCCGGACAGAGCTGCTTTTTCCCTTTTTTTTTTTTTTGCTTTTAGTTAGTTTTAGCTAGCTGAGGCAAAGAAGCTCCCTGGACTGTGTTTTTTTCCTTTTTGCTTGGGCCTGTTCAAGCCTGCTCTGCACTCAACACCCAGAAGAGCACTGGGAGCTCCACCTGTGGCCCCCCTGGCCAGGCCTGGGCAGCAGCATTTCCAGCACCAGAGAGACTGATCAGAGACTGAGTGAGCCGAGCTGCAACCCGGGGAGGGGACTGTTCTGAGTTTGTTTTCTTTGGAGCAGTGAGAAGTTTTATCGTTTAATATTGTTTGGTTTCTATTGTTTAATAAACAGTTTTCTTTCCACTTTTTCTCCAAGGAGATATTTTCTCCTGAACCGGTTGGAGGGGGGAGGGGCAATTGAATCTGCTTTTGTAGAGAAGCCCCTTTGGGGGTTATCTCCCAAACTTGCCCTAAACCAAGACAAATACAGCTAGTGGTGCCCAACGCGTGGCTTGAGAAAGTGGAAAAGAACCCTTTATTGATTGCAGATTGGTTGTGCTTGCTGTGTAGTAGGTTAAAGCACACAGTAGCCATGTTATTTGAATTTGTAATGTCTCTTGGGGAGGCCTTTATGTGGCTCTGGTCTCTAGACCTTTTGAGGTTTCAATACCTTTCTGGTCACTAGGATTATTGTCCCTATCATGTAGTTTTTGCGGTAAAGGGGCATGGATTAGATTAGCTATTGTGTTAGCCTTGGTGATAATGATTTATAGGGCGTTTACAAAGATACTGGCGTCTGTTTACGATATGTATGGTTTATGGTTTCTTCGTCCTACCCTGCATCCCAGTTCTAGCAGTATGTTTTGGGAATTTATTAGTAATTGCACCCAGCTGGTTAGAGGAGGAGCAGGGAATGAGGCTTTCCAGCCTTTCCTTTCCTTCTTCTCCTTTGAATCTGTTATGTCACTTGTAGAGAATGTTCAGTTTCCCCTGAATATTAAAGAGACCATCTTTCTGGCATTTAATCTGGTAGGCTTCCTCTATATGGTCTGCAGCTTCTCTAGAATGAGGGCTGAGATGTCTAGAAGAGCTGATGAGACCCCTGACCCAGAAGTAGACCCACGTGTGGAGAATCCTGAGTGGGGTGCAGAATGGGAAAATATGGGCCAAATCCTGAAAGAATTCTCTGACCCTATAGTCTGGGACTTTCCCCATGAAAAATTCAGAACCCAGCTGAGGTAGGGAAATATCTGAAAGAGAAATATCATGATGACCCTAAAAAGAAAAGGATCATTGCAATGAGCTGAGCCCTGGCATATGCTTATGGCACACTGCTAGATACTCTAGGGCAGCAGACAGAGGAAGGGGGGCAGGGAGATACATCAAGAGCTATCCCAGTCACTCAGGCTGCAGCCAACACCCCAGGCTCAAAGCCAGCAGCTAAACCACATAGTGAGCCTAAGCCAGCAGTTAAACCAAACAATAAGCCTCAACCAATGGCTGTTGCTACTAGCACTAGAAGTGGGAAGTGCACAGACAAGACCGATCGACCAGTGGATGATGATGATGATAATGCAGGAAAAGGACCCTCAACGTTTCCTGACATAAAATCAGGGGTCAAAGCAACTGGCACAAGATCAGAAGCCAATATTGAGTCCTTCTCCCTGAAGGACCTGCGTGGCCTAAGGAAAGATTACGCCCAATGATCTGATGAATCCATAATTAGATGGTTAATCCGTCTTTGGGATGCTGCAGGCGAGGCTACAATTCTGGATGGCACGGAAGCGAGGCATTTGGGATCCCTGTCACATGATCCTGTCATCGACCAAGGCATGATGAGGGGGGCTAACCCTCACAGCCTCTGGGCACGGGTCTTGGACAGTGTAGCGCAAATATACCTGTGTGCCGATGATCTCTACATGTAGCAAACACAGTGGAAAACCATAGAACAAGGGATTCAATGCTTGAGGAAAATGGCAGTGGTGGAGATTATCTTCTCAGATGACATAACAACTAGGAATGCAGACTTGGTACCATGCACATCTGTGATGTGGCGAAAACTGGTAGGACTTGGGCCACATGAATATACTTCTGCTCTAGCTATCATGAAGCGGGATGACACGGATGAGACCCTGCTTGACATGGCAAAGAAGCTCCGAGCTTATGCAGATGCTGTACATGTCCCAACACATGCCAGAATCGCAGTGGTGGAAACACGTCTGCAGAGATTAGAGGATAAGATAGAGGAGAATCGTAAGAAGCTCAGAGAGGAGATTAAAGAAGACCTTCTCCAAATCTCGGCAGTACAGATCAGAGGTTCTGGTACCCAACGCAGACATTCCCCAGATGGAGAGAGAAGGTACACCCCACGAGCTGAGCTGTGGTTCTTCCTGCGCAATTGTGGAGAAAACATGAGGCTATGGGATGGAAAATCCACCGCTGCTCTGGCCCGAAGGGTGCGTGAATTGAAGGAAGACAGGGCTCAGAGAGGAAGTTCCACCACTTCCAAGGAAAAGTGGTGGAAAGGAAGGAAGTTCCAAGGAAAGCAGCTCCAGTTGCCCATAGCCAAACTGCCAGGTATGATGATGATTATGACATGTCTGATCGCCTTGAAGGAACTTCTGAGACATATGCCCAAGGAAAGAAGGATAACCAGGCTTAGAGGGGCCCTGCCTCTAACCAGGTAGAGGCTAGGGAAAATTGTGTTTTCTGGACGGTGTGGATTCGTTGGCCTGGCACATCGGAACCACAAGAGTATAAAGCTTTGGTCGACACTGGTGCGCAGTGTACCTTAATTCCATCAAGACATGTGGGGACAGAATCTGTTTCTATCGCTGGTGTGACAGGGGATCACAAGATTTCACTTTGGTGGAAGCTGATGTGAGCTTGACTGGGAATGAGTGGAAGAAACATCCTATTGTGACTGGCCCAGGGGCCACATGTGTTTTGGGCATAGATTATCTGCAAAGTGGGTATTTCAAAGACCCAAAAGGACTGAGGTGGGCATTTGGGATAGCAGCTGTAGTGACAGAGGGTGTCCAGCAATTGAATACCTTGCCTGGACTGTCTGAGAATCCATCTACAGTAGGGCTTCTGAAGGGAGAAGAGCAACAGGTACCAATTGCCACTTCCACAGTGCATCGTCGACAGTATACCACTCGAGATGCTGTGATTCCCATCCATAAGATGATCCAAGAGCTGGAGAGCCAAGGGGTGGTCAGCAAAACCCACTCACCCTTCAACAGCCCCATCTGGCCTGTGCATAAATCTGAAGGAGAATGGAGATTGACTGTGGACTACCGTGCACTGAATGAAGTGACTCCACCACTGAGCGCTGCTGTGCCAGACATATTAGAGCTCCAGTATGAGCTTGAGTCCAAGGCAGCGAAGTGGTATGCCACTATCGATATTGCCAATGCATTTTTCTCCATTCCGCTGGCAGCAGAATGAAGGCCTCAGTTTGCCTTCACCTGGAGAGGTGTGCAGTACACTTGGAACCGGCTGCCCCAGGGGTGAAAGCACAGTCCTACCATCTGCCATGGACTGATCCAGAGTACACTAGAAAAGGGTGAAGCTCCAGAACATCTGCAATATATTGATGACATCATTGTATGGGGGAAGACAGCAGCAGAAGTGTTTGAGAAAGGAGAGAAAATCATGCAGATTCTCCTGAAAGCTGGCTTTGCTATCAAGAAGAGCAAAGTCAAGGGACCTGCTCAAGAGATCCAGTTTCTGGGAGTGAAGTGGCAAGACGGACGGCATCAGATTCCCACTGATGTCATCAACAAAATCACAGCAATGTCTCCACCATCCAACAAGAAGGAAACACAAGCTTTCCTAAGTGCCATAGGTTTTTGGAGAATGCACATTCCTGAGTACAGTCAGATCGTGAGCCCTCTCTATCTAGTCACCCGTAAGAAGAACACTATCCACTGGGGCCCTGAGCAGCAACAAGCCTTCGTCCAGATTAAGCAGGAGATCGCTCATGCAGTAGCCCTTGGCCCAGTCAGGACAGGACCAGATGTGGAAAATGTGCTCTACTCTGCAGCCGGGAACCATGGTTTGTCCTGGAGCCTGTGGCAGAAGGTGCCTGGGGAGACTCGAGGCCGACCACTAGGATTTTGGAGTCGAAGCTACACAGGGTCTGAAGCCAACTATACTCCAACAGAGAAGGAAATTTTAGCAGCCTATGAAGGAGTCCAAGCTGCCTCAGAGGTAATAGGCACTGAAGCACAACTCCTCCTGGCACCCCGACTACCAGTACTGGGGTGGATGTTCAAAGCAAAGGTTCCCTCTACCCACCATGCCACCAGTGCTACCTGGAGTCAGTGGATTGCTCTCATAACACAGCACACCCGTATTGGAAAGCTGAATCGCCCTGGGATTCTGGAAATAATTACAAACTGGCCAGAAGGTGAAAACTTCAGTGTCACTGATGAAGAGGAACAAGAAGTGACACGTGCTGAAGAAGCTCCTCCATATAACCAATTGCCAGTGGAAGAAACACAATATGCTCTTTTTACTGATGGTTCCTGTCGCATGGTAGGAATGAATCGGAAGTGGAAAGCAGCCGTATGGAGCCCCACACGACAGGTTGCAGAGGCCACTGAAGGAGAAGGTGGATCAAGCCAACTTGCTGAACTCAAAGCTGTTCAACTGGCCTTGGACATTGCTGAAAGAGAGAGGTGGCCAAAGCTCTACCTCTACACTGATTCATGGATGGTAGCCAATGCTCTGTGGGGATGGCTGGAGAGGTGGAAAGAGGCTAGTTGGCAGCATAGAGGAAAACCAATTTGTGCTGTTGAAGAGTGGAAAGACATTGCTACCAGGGTAGGGAGGCTACCTGTGAAGGTCCGCCATGTAGATGCCCATGTTCCCAAGAGTAGAGCCAATGAGGAGCACCAAAACAATGAGCAGGTAGACCAGGCTGCAAAGATAGGGGTGTCCAAGATAGACCTAGATTGGGAGCACAAAGGAGAGTTATTCCTAGGTCGATGGGCCCATGATGCCTCAGGTCATCAGGGTAGAGATGCCACCTATAAGTGGGCACGAGACGAGGGGTGGATTTAACTATGGACAGTATTTCTCAGGTTATCCACGACTGTGAGACGTTGCTGCCATCAAACAGGCCAAGAGGGTGAAGCCCCTATGGTATGGTGGGCGGTGGTCCAAGTACAAGTGTGGGGAGGCCTGGCAGATTGATGACATCACACTGTCCCAGACACACCAAGGCAAGTGCTACGTGCTCACAATGGTAGAAGCCACCACGGGGTGGTTGGAGACCTACCCTGTGCCTCATGCTACTGCCCGTAACACCATCCTGTGCCTGGAAAAGCAAGTCCTGTGGAGACATGGTACCCCTGAGAGGACTGAGTCAGGGAATGGGACTCATTTCAAGAACAGCCTTATCAGCACCTGGGCCAGAGAACATGGCATTGAGTGGGTGTACCATATCCCCTACCATGCACCAGCTGCGGGCAAAGTGGAAAGGTACAATGGGCTGCTAAAAAGCACCTTAAAAGCCTTAGGTGGGGGATCTTTCAAAAATTGGGAGCAGCATTTGGCAAAGGCCACCTGGTTAGTTAATACCCAAGGCTCTACTAACTGAGTGGGGCCTGCCCAATCTGAGCCTTTGCATAGAGTAGATGGAGACAAAGTCCCAGTGGTACATGGGACTTTGTCTTCCCTTTGTTAGGGAAGACAGTTTGGATCAATCCTGCCTCGAGTACAGACAAACCCATTTGCGGGGTTGTTTTTGCTCAGGGACCAAGTTGCACATGGTGGATAATGCAAAAAGATGGAAGAACACGATGTGTACCTCAGGGAGATCTGATTGTTGGGTGAGAACCATGTATAAATATCACTGCTGAATGTTACTACAATTGTCTGTGTATAGCTGTATATTGGATGAATAATGTATGTGTTTGTAGAGTTAGAATATATATTAGTTTTAGTAGTAAGCTGATGATATGGGGATAAGGGGTGGAATGTCCTGGGTTGACTCTATGATGCTTTTATCCCCAATCGTCTTGTTCTGTTTATACTGAATAATAAGTTTTACACCTTTAAGACTCTCTTCCAGACAGTGAAGAGGGGAAGGAAGAAGCGCACAGTTTGTTTTCAGACTGCTCTCACTCCTCCACATTCCTGCTCCTGGACTGTGTTGTCTGCGGATGGACAGACAGCCGGACAGAGCTCCTTTTTCCCTTTTTCTTGCTTTTAGTTAGTTTTAGCTATCTGAGGCAAAGAAGTTCCCTGGACTGTGATTTTTTCCTTTTTTCTTGGACCTGTTCAAGCCTGCTCTGGACTGAACACCCAGAAGAGCACCGGCAGCTCCACCTGTGGCACCTCTGGCCGGGCCTGGGCAGCAACATTTCAAGCACCAGAGAGACTGATCAAAGACTGAGTGAGCCGAGCTGCAACCCGGGGAGGGGACTGTTCTGAGTTTGGGGGTTTTTTGGAGCAGTGAGAAGTTTTATTGTTTAATATTGTTTGGTTTCTATTGTTTAATAAACAGGTTTCTTTCCACTTTTTCTCCAAGGAGATATTTTCTCCCGAACCGGTTGGAGGGGGGAGGGGCAATTGAATCTGCTTTTGTAGAGAAGCCCCTTTGGGGGTTATCTCCCAAACTTGCCCTAAACCAGGACAAAGTCCAAGGGACAAATTTGTGGCAATGAACTTCACACCTTGAACTAGGAGGATCAATTCTTGTTGTGCTCAGCAGAGTCTGGGGACAGAGAGGGTTTCCAAAGGAAATCTTGGTCCATGTAGGGCTGAGGCTCCCTCCAGGCTGGCTCCAGCCCCTCAGGGTGCCCACAGCCCAGTGCCCCCTCCTTAGCCCTGGGGCTGCCCAGGGAAGAGCCATGGCTGAGGCTCTGCAGGAGCACACAGGCTCAGCCCTGCTCCAACATGGGATCCATGGGCCAGGGCACGCTGGGCTTTGCCCCTACAGCTCCCAAGTGTGTCCAGAGAAACTGCAAGGAGAGGCTCACCTCTGTCAGTGGGACCCCTCTGTGTACAGGGACCCCCACTCCTGGGGTGGCTGTGCCAGGGACGTCCAGCCCTGGGAACCTGGAGCAAGTGGAAAGCACAACTTTGCAAAATGCTGCCTGTGACTGAAGCAAATGCAAAGAGAACTGGGGTGTGAAAAGTAAAATTTGTTTATTACAGAAGAACAGCAGCAAACATACAGAACATATTAACATTGTAAGAATATTTGTAACAACAACAATCGATAGAACATATATACATAAGAACCTATCTAAAAAAAAAAAAGGAAACATATTTACAGAAGACAAAAAGCCCTAAAACCAGTATCCTAAAGACAACATCAAAGTGTAAAACATATGTACAAAAGGGTGGCATCTCTCTCCATGATGTCCACTGGTCCTGGAAGAAAAGCAAGTGCCACGGTCACTCCAGTCAGGCACAGAGGGTTCTTCCATGTGCCCCCAGGCTGGCAGACACTGGCCCAGCAGCAGGACTCTGCTACCAGAACTGAGCCTGGGTGGATCTGGGACCGAGCTTGTGCAAAGCAAAGCAGGCACAGGACAGGCTGTGGATGGCCACCAGAATCCAGTGCCCTGGGTACAATGTCCCTGAGCAGGGAGCACCCAGCCCAGCCCCAGCCTGGCAGCAGGAGACCCACTCTGCCTGTCCTGCTGCTGGCATTGCTCTTCAGCCCAAGATCATGGCCTCTTTCTCACTTTTTCAATCAATGTCCATGTCCTCAATGGACTCTTCAATATCCACTTCCATCTCCTGTTCCACCTCCACCTCCATCTCCTCCTCTCCAGTGTCTTCTCCCTCTGTCTCCATGACCTCCTCTCTATCAATCTCTGTATCCACCTCCATCTCCTCCTCTCCATCTGGGACAGCCTGCAGAGGCAGCAAAACCTCAGAGTGGGATGCCTCTCCCACTCCATCCCCACAGAGCTCCAGCCCACCCGGGCAGGTGGGGGGTGTCCACCTCCATGGAATGGCTCCATACCTTCCTCAGGACAAATGGGAGCATCCTGCAGGGCTGGATGATGAAATCCTGGCACTCAGGAGCTGTCAGGAATGATCGAGGTGATCGGGGGGATAAGAAGAGTGAAAGGCGAGGGCAGGAGCAAGGTGCAGAGCGTGTCAACACAGCGGCCAAGGGTTGTGTTGTGCCCTTTGCTGGGCGCTGGACGTTCCAGTTGGAGCGTGGGCTGTGACATCACAGTTCCCAGGCTCCATCTGAAGTGGACAATGGAGACCATGGAATGATGGAGTCCCTGAACGGTTGGGCTTGCAAGGGAGCCTGAAGAACAACATCTTGTTCCCAGCTGAGCAGTCTTTCCCCAGAGCAGGCTGCTCAGAGCCCTGTTGCCAAGGATGGGGCATGCACAGCCTCTCTGCACAGCCTGGGCCAGTGCCCCACCACCCCCAGTGGAAAAGAGCAGCTTCCTTAGATGCAGCTTCAATCAACCTGCTGCAGCTGAAAGCCATCCCCCCTTGTCCTGTCAGCACAGGCCCTGCTGAACACTCTGTCCCCTTCTTTCCTGTGGGAGCCTTCCAGTCCTGCACAGCCACAGGGAGGCCTCCCAGTGTCTCCTCTCCAGGCTAAGCATCCCCAGCCCCACTTGCACAGCAGTCAGTCACATCAGGGCCAGTCAAGGCTGAAGGGTAGCAAATAGCATCAGGAACTGAGAGATGCAAGCTTTAGACCCAGGTTTGCCTCTAAATGTACAAAACTAATAACAGTGGAGGGGAAGATGGTGGGGCACTGGGAAGATGGGACACTGGTTCTGTTCTAACTGGTGATTTATTTTGCTTTTTCTTCTTTTCTGTCATGCTGACCCAGGATTCTCTGTTTGAAAGGAAGCTTGGCACAATGTCCATTGTCTTCTCCATTTGTGAAACAACAAGCAGAGTCTGGGCAGGCTGATGATGCAGAGCACAATCTGAAAATATACTAGTGATCCTGAGCCTGGGGGATGCAGCTAAACCCAGCCAAAAGGAATTTCTGCAGAGTCGAGCCTGGTTTACATTTTCTTGAGTGTGGCTATGCCAACTTCCCCAGTCATTTCTAAAAAAGCAAACAAAAACTCAAACCAAAACAGACAAAAACTCAAACAAAGAAACACACAAACAAACCCACGCAAACCAATCCAACAAATAGATAAAAAACCCCAAATAAAACCAAAGGGAATGAGGAGTTAGTATTAGTTGTGAGGATAGCACAGCAGGCAAATGGCTGCTTCCCACAGGATCACCATCAAAAGCCACATAGAACAGCTGCTCCAAAATATACCCAAGAGGAGAAAAAGAAAAAGTGATCCATGGCAACTTTGGGGGCAGCTCCACATTCAGGTGAAGGATGAGCACGCAGTGGTACAGATCCAGCCTTGCCCACTGACACGATCCGTCCTAAGGACGTGATTCGTGAAGGTTCTTTTCCACTGATCTCAGGGTGCAAAAACTGACACGACAAGGGGATTTGCAGTAAAATCAAAATACATGTACTTTTATTAAATAGCCATAGAGAAGATGCGTTAGAGAGAGGGGAATGAAGAAAGGGAAAAGAATAAGGGAAAGAAAAGAAGAGAGGAAGGGCAAGGAGGTATATAGCTACCAGACGTGTGGATGACAAAGTCCCTCAAAGTCCGGTCGACAAAGAGGCCTGTCGTCTTCACATCAGGGGAGATCTCAAAGGTATCAGTCAGGTCTAACCTTTTTTATAGTCCTTTTGAAATGGGGGAAGGGGACCCATTTCAAAATAGTCTATTGATAAAGGGTACAAGGAGTCCATCAGTAGTCCATCAGGAGCAGGCGTCGTCAGCAGCAGATGTCGTAGGCAGGAACCATTGTCTTCTCGGTCCAGTGGTCGCTTGCAAAACTTGCTCCGGTCCCCACGCATACCTTCCCTCACCCTACGGTGGGGATTTCAGTCTTAGTCCTTTTGGGAAGAAAAGGGGAGCTTTTCCATGTAGGAGTCGCACGTCTCAGTCCTTGAGGGGAGAACCTTCTCCCATCTCAGTCCATCTGTCACGGTGGTTGATGTACGGTGAGTGGAGGGTCCTTTTGTGGTGACCTCCAGAAAGGTCATTCCAGAGAGAAAGTCCAGCCAAGTCAGAAGGGTGGAGAAATTCCAGCACTAGCATTGCTAGGTGATGCAGGCGAAGGAGAGCACACTGCCCCTTCTTGGGTGCAGTGTTCCATGAGTTGAGCAAACACACCCGTAGGCAATAAACTGGCTTGGTGGACCAGACAGACCTGGATTTTCAGAACAGGATCTTTCCCTTTCCTTGTTGGTCTTGGCTTTCATGACGATCGAGAGGCAAAAAATGAGGGAAGTTTCGGACAGATTCTCACACATAGCAACAGGGGGCTGGTGATGTTTTCCTTGGAAACTGACCATAGCAACAGGGAGCTAGGGATGGTTGCCATGGATACTGACCATAGCAACAGTATGCTGGTGATGTCTGCCATGAAAGCTGACCACAGCAACGGGGGGCTGGGGATGGTTGTCATGGAAACTGACCATAGCAACAAGAGGCTGGGTATGGTTGCCATGAAAACTGACCACAGCAACAAGGGGCTGGAGACGTTTTCCTTGGAAACTGACCATGCCAACAGGGGGCTGGAGATGGCTGCCGTGGAAACTGACAATAGCAACAGGGGGCTGGAGATGTTTTCCTTGGAAACTGACCATAGCAAGAGGGGGCTGGGGATGGTTGCCATGGAAACTGATCATAGCAACGGGGAGCTTGGGATGGTTGCCATGGAAACCTGACATAGCAACGGGGGGCTGGGGATGGTTGCCATGGAAACTGACCACAGCAACAAGGGGCTGGGGATGGTTGCCACGGAAACTGACCACAGCAACAAGGGGCTGGGGATGGTTGGCATGGAAACTGAGCTTAGCAACGGGAGCTGGGGATGGTTGCCATGGAAGCTGACCATAGCAATAATGGTCTGGGAATAGCATCCATGGAAACAGACCATACCAACAAGGTGCTGGGGATGGTTGCCATGGAAAGTGACCATGGCAACCGGGGGCTGGGGATGGTTGCTATGGAAACTGACCATAGCAACAGTGGGCTGGGGATGGTTGCCATGGAAACTGACCATAGCAACAGGGGGCTGGTGATGGTTGCCATAGTAATTGACCATAGCAACAGGGGATGGGGATGGCTGCAATGGATACCGACCATCGCAACAGGGGGCTGGGGGTTGTTGCTATGGAAATTGATCATAGCCACTGGGGGGTGTTGATGGTTGCCAAGGAAACTGGCCATAGCAACAGGGGGCTGGTGATGGTTACCATGGAAACCGATCATAGCAACAGGGGGCTGGGGATGGTTGCCATGGAGACTGCCCATAGCAACAGTTGGCTGGGGATGTCTGCCATGAAAACTGACCATAGCAACGGGGAGCTTGGGATGCTGGCCATGGAAACCAACCATACGAACACGGGGCTAGGGATGGTTGCCATGGAAACTGACCATAGGAACAAGGGGCTGGGGATGGCTGCCATGGGAACTGACCATAGAAGATGGGGCTGGGGATGGTTGCCATGGAGATTTACCATAGCAACGGGCTGCTAGTGATGGTCGCCCTGGAAACAGACCATAGCAACATGGGGCTGGGGATGGTTGCCATGGAAACCGATCATAGCAACAGGGGGCTGGGGATGGCTGCTATGAAATCTGGCCATAGCAACAGGGGGCTGGTGATGTTTTCCTTGGAAACTGACCATAGCAACAGGGAGCTAGGGATGGTTGCCATGGAAACAGGCCATAGCAACAGGGGGGCCGGGGATGGTTATCATGGAAACCGACCATAGCAACGGGGGTCCGGGGATGGTTGCTATCTAAACGGACCATAGCAACGGTGGGCAAATTATGGTCGCCTTGGAAACTGACCATAGCAACATGGGGCTGGTGATGGCTGCCATGGAAACCGACCATAGCAACGGGGGCTGGTGATGGTTGCCATGGAAGCTGACCATAGCAACTGGGGGCTGGGGATGGCTGCCATGGAAACTGACAATAGCAACAGGGGGCTGGAGACGTTTTACTTGGAAACTGACCACAGCAACAAGGGGCTGGGGCTGGTTGCCATGGAAACTGACCATAGCAACGGGAGCTGGGGATGGTTGAAATAGAAACTGACAATGGCAAGAGGGGGCTGGTGATGGTTGCCATGGAAACTGACCATAGCAATAGTGGGCTGGGGATGGCTTCTATGGAAACTGACCATAGCAACAAGGTGCTGGGGATGGTTGCCATGGAAAGTGACCACGGCAACCGGGGGCTGGGGATGGTTGCTATGGAAACTGACCATAGCAACAGTGGGCTGCGGATGGTTGCCATGGAAACTGACCATAGCAACATGGGGCTGGTGATGGTTTCCATGGAAACCGATCATAGCAACAGGAGGCTGGTGATGGTAGCCATAGAAACTGACCATAGCAACAGGGGGCTGGTGATGGTTGCCATGGAAATTGATCATAGCAACGTGGGGCTGTGGATCTCTGCCATGGAAACTGACCATAGGAACAGGGGGCTGGTGATGTCTGCCATGGAAACTGACCATAGCAACAGTGGGCTGGGGATGGTTGCCATGGAGATTTACCATAGCAACGGGGTGCTAGTGGTGTTTGCCCTGGAAAGTGACCATAGGAACAGGGGGCTGGGGATGGCTGCCATGGAAACTGACCATAGCAACGGGGGGCTGGGGATGGTAGCCATGGAGACAGACCATAGCAACAGTTGGCTGGTGATGTCTGCCATAAAAACTGACCATAGCAACGGGGGGCTGGGGATGGTTGCCAGGGATACTGACCATTGAAACGGTGGGCAAATTATGGTCGGCATGGAAACCGACCATAGCAACGCAGGGCTGGGGATGGTTCCCATGGAAACTGACCATAGCAACAGGGAGGTCGGGATGGTTGCTATGGAAACTGACCATAGCAACAGGTGTCTGGTGATGATTGCCGTGGAAACTGACCATAGCAACATGGGGCAGGCGGTGGTTACCATGGAACCTGACAGAGCAACAAGAGGCTGGGGATGGTTGCCATGAAAACTGACCATAGCAACAGGGGTCTGGTGACGTTTTCCTTGGAAACCGACCATAGAAAGACGGGGCTGGAGATGGCTGCCATGGAAACCGACCATAGTAACGGGGGGCTGGTGATGTCTGCCATGAAAACTGACCATTGCAACGGGGGGCTGGGGGCGGTTGTCATGGAAACCGACCATAGCAAGAGGGGGCTGGGGGTGGTTGCCATGGAAACAGGCCGTAGCAACTGCGGGGTGTTGATGGTTGCCATGGAAACTGACCATAGCAACAGGGGGTCTGAGGATGGTTATCATGGAAACCGACCATAGCAACGATGGACAAATTATGGTCGCCATGGAAACCGACCATAGGAACGAGGGGCTGGGGATGGTTGCCATGGAAACTGACCGTAGTAACATGGGGCTGGTGATGGTTGCAATGGAAACCGACCATAGCAAAGGAAACTGGTGATGGTTGCCATGGAAACTGACCATAGCAACAAGGGGCTCGTGGTAGTTGCGATGGAAACTGACCATAGCAACAGGGGGCTGGGGATGGTTGCTATGGAAACTGACCATAGAAACAGGTGTCTGGTGATGATTGCCATTGGAACTGACCATAGCAACATGGGGCTGGTGATGTTTGCATTGGAAACTGACCATAGCAACAGGGGAATGGTGATAGTTGCTATGGAAACTGACCATAGCAACAGGGGGTGGGGGTGGCTGCCTTGGATACTGACCACAGCAACTGGGGTCTGGTGATGGTTGCCAAGGAAACCGACCATTGCAACAGGACGATGGGGATGGCTGCCGTGGAAACTGACCATAGCAACAAGGGGCTGGCGATGGTTGCCATGGAACCTGACATAGTAACAAGGGGCTGGGGATGGTTGCCATGAAAACTGTCCATAGCAACAGGGGTCTGGTGACGTTTTGCTTGGAAACTGACCATAGCAACAGGGGGCTGGGGATGGCTGCCATGGAAACTGATCATAGCAACGGGGCGCTTGGGATGCTTGCCATGGAAACCGACCATACCAACGCGGGGCTAGGGATGGTTGCCATGGAAACTGACCATAACAACATGGGGCTGGTGATGGCTGTAATGGAAACCGACCATAGTAGCGGGGGGCTGGGGATGGTTGCCATGGAATCTGACAGAGCAACAAGAGGCTGGGGATGGTTGCCATGAAAACTGACCATAGCAACAGGGGTCTGGGGATGGCTGCCATGAGAACTGAACATAGAAACAGTGGGTGGTGATATTTTCCTTGGAAACTGACCGTAGCAAGAAGGGGCTGGAGATGGCTGCCATGGAAACCGACCATAGTAACGGGGGGCTGGTGATGGTAGCCATAGAAACTGACCATAGCAACAAGGGGCTGGGGATGGTTGCCATGGAAACCGACCATAGCAACAGTGCGCTGGTGATGTCTGCCATGAAAACTGACCATAGCAACAGGGAGCTAGGGATGGTTGCCATGGATACACACCATAGCAACAGTGGGTGGGGATAGTTGCCATGGAAAGTGACCATAGCAACAGGGGGCTAGGGGTCGCTGCCATGGATACTGACCACAGCAACTGGGGTCGACTGATGGTTGCCATGGAAACTGACCATAGCAATACGGGATTTGTGATGGTGTCATGGAAACTGACCACAGCAACAGGGGTCTGGTGATAATTGCCGTGGAAACTGACCACAGCAAGAATGGGCTGGGGGTTGTTGCCATGGAAATTGATCATAGCAACTGGGGGGTGTTGATGGTTGCCATGGAAACCGACCATATCAACAAGGGGCTGCTAATGGTTGCCATGGACACTGACCATAGCAAGAGGGGGCTGCTGATGTTTCCCCTGGAAACTGACCATAGCAACAGGGGGCTGGTGATAGTTGCCCTGGAAACTGACCATAGCAACGGGGTGCTAAGGATGGTTGCTATGGAAACTGACCATAGAAACTGGCGAGCTGGGTATGGTTGCGATGGAAACTGACCATAGCAACAGGAAGGTGGGGATGGTTGCTATGGAAACTGGCCATAGCAACAGGTGTCTGGTGATGATTGCAGTGGAAACTGACCATAGAAACAGGGGGCTGGGTATGGTTGCTATGAAAACTGGCCATTGCAACAGGGGGTTTGTGATGGTAGCCATAGAAATTGACCACAGCAACAGGGGGCTGGGGATGGTTGCGACGGAAAGTGACCATGGCAACCGGGGGCTGGGGATGGTTGCCATGGAAACTGGCCGTAGCAACAGTGTGCTGCGGATCGTTGCCATGGAAACTGACCATTGCAACGGGGGCTGGTGATGGTTGCGTGGAACCTGACATCGCAACAAGGGGTTGGGCATGGCTGCCATGGAAACTGACCATAGCAACAGGGGGCTGGGTATGGTTGCCATGAAAACTGACCATTGCAACGGGGGACTGGTGATGGTTGCCATGGATCCTCACATAGTAACAAGGGGCTGGGGATGGTTGCCATGGAAACTGGCCATAGCAAGAGTGGGCTGGGGTTGTTGCCATGGAAATTGATCACAGCAACTGGGGGGTGTTGATGGTTGCCGTGGAAACCGACCATATCAATAGGGGGCTGGCGATGGATGTCATGGAAACTGACCATCGCAACTGGGGGGTGTTGATGGTTGCCATGGAAACTGACCATAGCAACAGGGGGCTGGGGATGGCTGCCATGGAAATAGACCATAGCAACTGCAGGGTGTAGATGGTTGCCTTGGAAATTGACCATAGCAACAGGGGGCTGGCGGTTGTTGCCATGGAACCCGACCATAGCAACGGAGGGCTGGAGACGTTTTTCTTGGAAACTGACCATAGCAACAAGGGGCTGGTGATGGTTGCCATGGAAACGGATCATAGCAACAGGGGGCTTGTGATGGTTGCCATGGAAACCGACCACAGCAACGAGAGGCTGGGGATGGTTGGTATGGAAACTATCCAAAGCAAGAAGGGGCTGGTGATGGTAGCCATGGAAACCGACAATAGCAACGGGAGCTGGGGATGGTTGCCATGGAAACTGACCATAGGTACATGGGGCTGCTAATGGTTGCAATGGAAACTGACCATAGCAACAGGGGGTGGGGATGGCTGCCATGGATACCGACCATAGAAACAGGGGGCTGGTGATAGTTGCCATGGAAACTGACCATAGCAACAGTGGGCTGGCGATGGCTGCCATGGAAACTGATCATAGCAACAAGGGGCTGGTGATGGTTGCCATGGAAAGTGACCATAGCAACAGGCAGGTGGGGATGGTTGCCATGCAAACTGACCATAGGAACAAGGGGCTGGGAATGGTTGCCATGGAAAGTGACTATGGCAACTGGGGGCTGGGGATGGTTGCCATGGAAAATGACCATAGCAACAGTGGGCTGGTGATGTTTGCCATGGAAAGTGACCATAGTAACGGGGCTGCGGATGGTGTCCATGGAAAGTGACCATGGCAACCAGGGGCTGGTGATGGTTACCATGGAAACTGACCATTGCAACGGAGGCTGGTGATGGTTGCCGTGGAACCCGACATAGCAACAGTGGTCTGGGGATGGCTGCCATGGAAATAGACCATAGCAACTGCGGGGTGTAGATGGTTGCCATGGAAATAGACCATAGCAACAGGGGGCTGACGGTTTTTGCCATGGAAACCGACCATAGCAACGGAGGGCTGGAGACGTTTTCCTTGGAAACTGACCATAGCAACAAGGGGCTGGTGATGGTTGCCATGGAAACTGACCATAGCAACATGGGGCTGGTGATGGCTGCCATGGAAACCAACCATAGTAACAGGGGGCTGGGGATGGTTTCCATTGAAATTTACCATAGCAACGGGGGGCTGGGGATGGCTGCCATGGAAACTGACCATAGCAATGGCGGGCTGATGATGGTTGCCATGGCAACTGACTATAGCAACGGGCGGCTGGTGATGTCTACCATTGATATTTACCATACCAACAGGGGGCCAGGGATGGTTGCCGTGGAAACCGACCATAGCTACAGGGGTGTGGGGTTGATTGCCTTGGAAACTGACCACAACAAGAGGGGGCTGGGGGTGGTTGCCATGGAAACTGACCATAGCAACGGTGGGCTGCGGATGGTTACCATGGATACTGACCATAGCAACGGGGGACTGGTGATGGTTACCATGGATCCTGACATAGTAACAAGGGGCTGGGGATGGTTGCCATGGAAACTGGCCGTAGCAACTGGGGGCTGGTGATAATTGCCGTGGAAACTGACCATAGAAAGAGTGGGCTGGGGTTGTTGCCATGGAAATTGATCACAGCAACTGGGGGGTGTTGATGGTTGCCGTGGAAACCGACCATATCAACAGGGGGCTGGGGTTGTTGCCATGGAAACTGACCATCGCAACTGGGGGGTGTTGATGGTTGCCATGGAAACTGACCATAGCAACAGGGGGCTGGGGATGGCTGCCATGGAAATAGACCATAGGAACTGCGGGGTGTAGATGGTTGCCATGGAAATTGACCATAGCAACAGGGGGCTCATGATTGTTGCCATGGAAACCGACCATAGCAACGGAGGGCTGGAGACGTTTTCCTTGGAAACTGACCATAGCAACAGGGAGCTAGGGATGGTTGCCATGGATACTGACCATAGCAACAGTGGGCTGAGGATGGTTGTCATGGAAACCGACCATAGCAACGAGAGGCTGGGGATGGTTGGTATGGAAACTATCCATAGCAAGAAGGGGCTGGTGATGGTAGCCATGGAAACCGACAATAGCAACAGGGGTGGCGATGGTTGCCATGGAAACGGACCATAGCAACAGGGGGCTGGGGATGGTTGCCATGGAAACCGACCATTGAAACGGGAGCTGGGGATGGTTGCCACGGAAACTGACCATAGCAACAGTGTGCTGCGGATGGTTGCCATGGAAACTGACCATTGCAACGGGGGCTGTGATGGTTGCCATGGAACCTGACATAGCAACAATGGGTTGGGGATGGTTGCAATGGAAACTGACCATAGCAACAGGGGGCTGGTAATGTTTGCTGTGGAAACTGACCATAGCAACAGGGGGCTTGGGTTGGTTGCCATGGATACCGACCATAGAAGCAGGGGTCTGGTGATGGTTGCCATGGAAACTGACCATAGCAATAGGGGATTTGTGATGGTTGCCATAGAAACTGACCATAGCAAGAGGGGGCTGGGTGTGGTTGCCATGGAAACTGACCACAGCAACTGGGGGCTGGTGATGTTTTCCTTGCAAACCGACCATAGCAACAGGGGGCAGGGGATGGTTGCCATGGAAACTGACCAGAGCAACAGGGGTCTGGTGATGGTTGCCATGGAAACCGACCACAGCAACAGGGGGCTGGGGATGGTTGGCATGGAAACTGAGCTTAGCAACAGGGGGGTGGGGATGGTTGGTATGAAAACTGACCATAGCAACGGGGGGCTGGTGATGGTTGCCATGGAAACTGACCACAACAAGAGGGGGCTGGGATGGTTGCCACGGAAACCGACCATCGAAACAAGGGGCTGGGGATGGCTGCCATGGAAAGCGACCACAGCAACGGGCGGCTGGTGATGGTCGCCGTGGAAACTGACCATAGAAACAGGGGGCTGGTGATTATTGCCATAGAAACTGACCATAGCAACAGGGGTCTGGAGATTGTTGCCATGGAAACTGACCATAGCAACAGGGGTCTGGTGATGGTTGCCATGGAAACTGACCATAGCAACAGGGAGGTCGGGATGGTTGCTATGGAAACTGACCATAGCAACAGGTGTCTGGTGATGATTGCCGTGGAAACTGACCATAGCAACATGGGGCAGGCGGTGGTTACCATGGAACCTGACAGAGCAACAAGAGGCTGGGGATGGTTGCCATGAAAACTGACCATAGCAACAGGGGTCTGGTGACGTTTTCCTTGGAAACCGACCATAGAAAGACGGGGCTGGAGATGGCTGCCATGGAAACCGACCATAGTAACGGGGGGCTGGTGATGTCTGCCATGAAAACTGACCATTGCAACGGGGGGCTGGGGGCGGTTGTCATGGAAACCGACCATAGCAAGAGGGGGCTGGGGGTGGTTGCCATGGAAACAGGCCGTAGCAACTGCGGGGTGTTGATGGTTGCCATGGAAACTGACCATAGCAACAGGGGGTCTGAGGATGGTTATCATGGAAACCGACCATAGCAACGATGGACAAATTATGGTCGCCATGGAAACCGACCATAGGAACGAGGGGCTGGGGATGGTTGCCATGGAAACTGACCGTAGTAACATGGGGCTGGTGATGGTTGCAATGGAAACCGACCATAGCAAAGGAAACTGGTGATGGTTGCCATGGAAACTGACCATAGCAACAAGGGGCTCGTGGTAGTTGCGATGGAAACTGACCATAGCAACAGGGGGCTGGGGATGGTTGCTATGGAAACTGACCATAGAAACAGGTGTCTGGTGATGATTGCCATTGGAACTGACCATAGCAACATGGGGCTGGTGATGTTTGCATTGGAAACTGACCATAGCAACAGGGGAATGGTGATAGTTGCTATGGAAACTGACCATAGCAACAGGGGGTGGGGGTGGCTGCCTTGGATACTGACCACAGCAACTGGGGTCTGGTGATGGTTGCCAAGGAAACCGACCATTGCAACAGGACGATGGGGATGGCTGCCGTGGAAACTGACCATAGCAACAAGGGGCTGGCGATGGTTGCCATGGAACCTGACATAGTAACAAGGGGCTGGGGATGGTTGCCATGAAAACTGTCCATAGCAACAGGGGTCTGGTGACGTTTTGCTTGGAAACTGACCATAGCAACAGGGGGCTGGGGATGGCTGCCATGGAAACTGATCATAGCAACGGGGCGCTTGGGATGCTTGCCATGGAAACCGACCATACCAACGCGGGGCTAGGGATGGTTGCCATGGAAACTGACCATAACAACATGGGGCTGGTGATGGCTGTAATGGAAACCGACCATAGTAGCGGGGGGCTGGGGATGGTTGCCATGGAATCTGACAGAGCAACAAGAGGCTGGGGATGGTTGCCATGAAAACTGACCATAGCAACAGGGGTCTGGGGATGGCTGCCATGAGAACTGAACATAGAAACAGTGGGTGGTGATATTTTCCTTGGAAACTGACCGTAGCAAGAAGGGGCTGGAGATGGCTGCCATGGAAACCGACCATAGTAACGGGGGGCTGGTGATGGTAGCCATAGAAACTGACCATAGCAACAAGGGGCTGGGGATGGTTGCCATGGAAACCGACCATAGCAACAGTGCGCTGGTGATGTCTGCCATGAAAACTGACCATAGCAACAGGGAGCTAGGGATGGTTGCCATGGATACACACCATAGCAACAGTGGGTGGGGATAGTTGCCATGGAAAGTGACCATAGCAACAGGGGGCTAGGGGTCGCTGCCATGGATACTGACCACAGCAACTGGGGTCGACTGATGGTTGCCATGGAAACTGACCATAGCAATACGGGATTTGTGATGGTGTCATGGAAACTGACCACAGCAACAGGGGTCTGGTGATAATTGCCGTGGAAACTGACCACAGCAAGAATGGGCTGGGGGTTGTTGCCATGGAAATTGATCATAGCAACTGGGGGGTGTTGATGGTTGCCATGGAAACCGACCATATCAACAAGGGGCTGCTAATGGTTGCCATGGACACTGACCATAGCAAGAGGGGGCTGCTGATGTTTCCCCTGGAAACTGACCATAGCAACAGGGGGCTGGTGATAGTTGCCCTGGAAACTGACCATAGCAACGGGGTGCTAAGGATGGTTGCTATGGAAACTGACCATAGAAACTGGCGAGCTGGGTATGGTTGCGATGGAAACTGACCATAGCAACAGGAAGGTGGGGATGGTTGCTATGGAAACTGGCCATAGCAACAGGTGTCTGGTGATGATTGCAGTGGAAACTGACCATAGAAACAGGGGGCTGGGTATGGTTGCTATGAAAACTGGCCATTGCAACAGGGGGTTTGTGATGGTAGCCATAGAAATTGACCACAGCAACAGGGGGCTGGGGATGGTTGCGACGGAAAGTGACCATGGCAACCGGGGGCTGGGGATGGTTGCCATGGAAACTGGCCGTAGCAACAGTGTGCTGCGGATCGTTGCCATGGAAACTGACCATTGCAACGGGGGCTGGTGATGGTTGCGTGGAACCTGACATCGCAACAAGGGGTTGGGCATGGCTGCCATGGAAACTGACCATAGCAACAGGGGGCTGGGTATGGTTGCCATGAAAACTGACCATTGCAACGGGGGACTGGTGATGGTTGCCATGGATCCTCACATAGTAACAAGGGGCTGGGGATGGTTGCCATGGAAACTGGCCATAGCAAGAGTGGGCTGGGGTTGTTGCCATGGAAATTGATCACAGCAACTGGGGGGTGTTGATGGTTGCCGTGGAAACCGACCATATCAATAGGGGGCTGGCGATGGATGTCATGGAAACTGACCATCGCAACTGGGGGGTGTTGATGGTTGCCATGGAAACTGACCATAGCAACAGGGGGCTGGGGATGGCTGCCATGGAAATAGACCATAGCAACTGCAGGGTGTAGATGGTTGCCTTGGAAATTGACCATAGCAACAGGGGGCTGGCAGTTGTTGCCATGGAACCCGACCATAGCAACGGAGGGCTGGAGACGTTTTTCTTGGAAACTGACCATAGCAACAAGGGGCTGGTGATGGTTGCCATGGAAACGGATCATAGCAACAGGGGGCTTGTGATGGTTGCCATGGAAACCGACCACAGCAACGAGAGGCTGGGGATGGTTGGTATGGAAACTATCCAAAGCAAGAAGGGGCTGGTGATGGTAGCCATGGAAACCGACAATAGCAACGGGAGCTGGGGATGGTTGCCATGGAAACTGACCATAGGTACATGGGGCTGCTAATGGTTGCAATGGAAACTGACCATAGCAACAGGGGGTGGGGATGGCTGCCATGGATACCGACCATAGAAACAGGGGGCTGGTGATAGTTGCCATGGAAACTGACCATAGCAACAGTGGGCTGGCGATGGCTGCCATGGAAACTGATCATAGCAACAAGGGGCTGGTGATGGTTGCCATGGAAAGTGACCATAGCAACAGGCAGGTGGGGATGGTTGCCATGCAAACTGACCATAGGAACAAGGGGCTGGGAATGGTTGCCATGGAAAGTGACTATGGCAACTGGGGGCTGGGGATGGTTGCCATGGAAAATGACCATAGCAACAGTGGGCTGGTGATGTTTGCCATGGAAAGTGACCATAGTAACGGGGCTGCGGATGGTGTCCATGGAAAGTGACCATGGCAACCAGGGGCTGGTGATGGTTACCATGGAAACTGACCATTGCAACGGAGGCTGGTGATGGTTGCCGTGGAACCCGACATAGCAACAGTGGTCTGGGGATGGCTGCCATGGAAATAGACCATAGCAACTGCGGGGTGTAGATGGTTGCCATGGAAATAGACCATAGCAACAGGGGGCTGACGGTTTTTGCCATGGAAACCGACCATAGCAACGGAGGGCTGGAGACGTTTTCCTTGGAAACTGACCATAGCAACAAGGGGCTGGTGATGGTTGCCATGGAAACTGACCATAGCAACATGGGGCTGGTGATGGCTGCCATGGAAACCAACCATAGTAACAGGGGGCTGGGGATGGTTTCCATTGAAATTTACCATAGCAACGGGGGGCTGGGGATGGCTGCCATGGAAACTGACCATAGCAATGGCGGGCTGATGATGGTTGCCATGGCAACTGACTATAGCAACGGGCGGCTGGTGATGTCTACCATTGATATTTACCATACCAACAGGGGGCCAGGGATGGTTGCCGTGGAAACCGACCATAGCTACAGGGGTGTGGGGTTGATTGCCTTGGAAACTGACCACAACAAGAGGGGGCTGGGGGTGGTTGCCATGGAAACTGACCATAGCAACGGTGGGCTGCGGATGGTTACCATGGATACTGACCATAGCAACGGGGGACTGGTGATGGTTACCATGGATCCTGACATAGTAACAAGGGGCTGGGGATGGTTGCCATGGAAACTGGCCGTAGCAACTGGGGGCTGGTGATAATTGCCGTGGAAACTGACCATAGAAAGAGTGGGCTGGGGTTGTTGCCATGGAAATTGATCACAGCAACTGGGGGGTGTTGATGGTTGCCGTGGAAACCGACCATATCAACAGGGGGCTGGGGTTGTTGCCATGGAAACTGACCATCGCAACTGGGGGGTGTTGATGGTTGCCATGGAAACTGACCATAGCAACAGGGGGCTGGGGATGGCTGCCATGGAAATAGACCATAGGAACTGCGGGGTGTAGATGGTTGCCATGGAAATTGACCATAGCAACAGGGGGCTCATGATTGTTGCCATGGAAACCGACCATAGCAACGGAGGGCTGGAGACGTTTTCCTTGGAAACTGACCATAGCAACAGGGAGCTAGGGATGGTTGCCATGGATACTGACCATAGCAACAGTGGGCTGAGGATGGTTGTCATGGAAACCGACCATAGCAACGAGAGGCTGGGGATGGTTGGTATGGAAACTATCCATAGCAAGAAGGGGCTGGTGATGGTAGCCATGGAAACCGACAATAGCAACAGGGGTGGCGATGGTTGCCATGGAAACGGACCATAGCAACAGGGGGCTGGGGATGGTTGCCATGGAAACCGACCATTGAAACGGGAGCTGGGGATGGTTGCCACGGAAACTGACCATAGCAACAGTGTGCTGCGGATGGTTGCCATGGAAACTGACCATTGCAACGGGGGCTGTGATGGTTGCCATGGAACCTGACATAGCAACAATGGGTTGGGGATGGTTGCAATGGAAACTGACCATAGCAACAGGGGGCTGGTAATGTTTGCTGTGGAAACTGACCATAGCAACAGGGGGCTTGGGTTGGTTGCCATGGATACCGACCATAGAAGCAGGGGTCTGGTGATGGTTGCCATGGAAACTGACCATAGCAATAGGGGATTTGTGATGGTTGCCATAGAAACTGACCATAGCAAGAGGGGGCTGGGTGTGGTTGCCATGGAAACTGACCACAGCAACTGGGGGCTGGTGATGTTTTCCTTGCAAACCGACCATAGCAACAGGGGGCAGGGGATGGTTGCCATGGAAACTGACCAGAGCAACAGGGGTCTGGTGATGGTTGCCATGGAAACCGACCACAGCAACAGGGGGCTGGGGATGGTTGGCATGGAAACTGAGCTTAGCAACAGGGGGGTGGGGATGGTTGGTATGAAAACTGACCATAGCAACGGGGGGCTGGTGATGGTTGCCATGGAAACTGACCACAACAAGAGGGGGCTGGGATGGTTGCCACGGAAACCGACCATCGAAACAAGGGGCTGGGGATGGCTGCCATGGAAAGCGACCACAGCAACGGGCGGCTGGTGATGGTCGCCGTGGAAACTGACCATAGAAACAGGGGGCTGGTGATTATTGCCATAGAAACTGACCATAGCAACAGGGGTCTGGAGATTGTTGCCATGGAAACTGACCATAGCAACAGGGGTCTGGTGATGGTTGCCATGGAAACTGACCATAGCAACGGGGGCTGATAATGGCAGCCATGGAAACTGACCATAGCAACGGGGGCTGATAATGGTAGCCATGGAAACTGACCATAGCAAGAGGGGGCTGGGGATGGCTGCCATGGATACCGACCATAGCAACAGGGGGCTGGTGATGTTTTCCTTGGAAACTGACCATAGCAACAGGAGGCTGGGGATGGTTGCGATGGAAACTGACCATAGCAACATGGGGCTGGTGATGGCTGCCATGGAAACCGACCATAGCAACAGGGGGCTGGGGATGGTTTCCATTGAAATTTACCATAGCAACGGGGGGCTGGGGATGGCTGCCACGGAAACTGACCATAGCAAGGGCGGGCTGATGATGGTTGCCATGGCAACTGACCATAGCAACGGGCGGCTGGTGATGTCTACCATTGATATTTACCATACCAACGGGGGGCCGGGGATGGTTGCCGTGGAAACCGACCATAGCTACATGGGTGTGGGGTTGATTGCCATGGAAACTGACCACAACAAGAGGGGGCTGGGGGTGGTTGCCATGGAAAGTAACCATAGCAACAGTGGGCTGCGGATGGTTATCATGGATACTGACCATAGCAACGGGGGACTGGGGATGGTTGCCATGGATCCTGACATAGTAACAAGGGGCTGGGGATGGTTGCCATGGAAATAGACCATAGCAACTGGGGGCTGGTGATAATTGCCGTGGAAACTGACCATAGCAAGAGTGGGCTGGGGTTGTTTTCATGGAAATTGATCACAGCAACTGGGGGGTGTTGATGTTTGCCGTGGAAACTGACCATAGCAACAGGGGGCTGGGGATGGCTGCCATGGAAATAGACCATAGCAACGAGAGGCTGGGGATGGTTGGTATGGAAACTATCCATAGCAAGAAGGGGCTGGTGATGGTAGCCATGGAAACCGACAATAGCAACGGGGGGTGGCGATGGTTGCCATGGAAACTGACCATAGCAACAAGGGGCTGGGAATGGTTGCCATGGAAACTGACCATAGCAACTGGGGGCTGGTGATAATTGCCGTGGAAACTGACCATAGCAAGAGTGGGCTGGGGTTGTTTTCATGGAAATTGATCACAGCAACTGGGGGGTGTTGATGTTTGCCGTGGAAACTGACCATAGCAACAGGGGGCTGGGGATGGCTGCCATGGAAATAGACCATAGCAACGAGAGGCTGGGGATGGTTGGTATGGAAACTATCCATAGCAAGAAGGGGCTGGTGATGGTAGCCATGGAAACCGACAATAGCAACGGGGGGTGGCGATGGTTGCCATGGAAACTGACCATAGCAACAAGGGGCTGGGAATGGTTGCCATGGAAACTGACCATAGCAACAAAGGGCGGGGGATGGTTCCCATGGAAACTGATCATAGCAACGGGGGGCTGGGGATAGTTGCCATGGAAATTTACCATAGCAACGGGCGGGCTGGTGATGGTTGCGATGGAAACTGACCATAGCAACAGGGGGCGGGGATGGTTGCTATGGAAACTGACCATAACAACAGGTGTCTGGTGATGATTGCCGTGGAAACTGACCATAGCAACAGGGGGCTGGTCATGGCTGCCATGGAAACCGACCATAGCAACAGGGGGCTGGGGATGGTGTCCATGGAAGCTGACCATTGCAACAGGGGGATGGGGATGATTGCCATGGAATCTGACCACAACAAGAGGGGGCTGGGGGGGGTTGCCATGAAAATTGATCATAGCAACTGGGGGGTGTTGATGGTTGCCATGGAAACTGACCACAGCAACTGGGACCTGGGGATGGTTGCTATGGAAACTGACCATAGCAACAAAGGGCTGGGGATGGTTGCCATGGAAACTGACCATAGCAACGGGGGGCTGGGGATGGTTGCCATGGAAACTGACCATAGCAACAGGCGGGCTGGTGATAGTTGCAATGGAAACTGACCATAGCAACGGGGGGGGATGGTTGCTATGGAAACTGACCATAGCAACATGTGTCTGGTGATGATTGCTGTGGAAACCAACCATAGCAACAGGGGGCTGGGGATGGTGTCCATGGAAACTGACCATAGCAACAGGGGGCTGGGGATGGCTGCCATGGAAAGTGACCATGGCAACATGGGGCTGGGGATGGTTGCCACGGAAACTGACCATAGCAACAGTGTGCTGCGGATGGTTGCCATGGAAACTGACCATTTGAACTGGGGCTGTGATGGTTGCCATGGAACCTGACATGGTAACAATGGGTTGGGGATGGTTGCCATGGAAACTGACCATAGCAACAGGGGGCTGGGGATGGTTGCCATGGAAACAGACCATAGCAACAGGGGGCTGGGGTTGGTTGTCATGGATACCGACCATAGCAACAGGGGGCTGGTGATAGTTGCCATGGAAACTGACCATAGCAACAGGGGACTGGGGGTCGCTGCCATGGATACTGACCACAGGAACTGTGGTCTGGTGATGGTGGCCATGGAAACTGACCACAGTAATAGTGTATTGGTGATGGTTGCCATAGGAATTGACCATACCAACAGGGGGCTGGGGATGGTTGCCATGGAAACTGACCACAGCAACAGGGGTCTGGTGATGGTAGCCATGGAAACCGACCATAGCAACAGGGGGCTGGGGATGGTTGGCATGGAAACTGAGCTTAGCAACAGGGGGTGGGGATGGTTGGTATGAAAACTGACCATAGCAACAAGGCCTGTGGATGGTTGCCATGGAAACTGACCATAGCAACTGGGGGGTCGGGATGGTTGCCATGGAAAGTGACCATAGCTACAGGGGGCTAGTGATGGTAGCGATAGAAACTGACCATAGTAACAGGTGGCTGGTGATGGCTGGCATGGAAACTGACCATAGCAACGGTAGCTGATGATGGTTGCCATGGAATCTGACCATAGTAACAGTGGACTAGGGATGGTTGCCATGGAAAGTGACCATAGCAACAGGGGGCTTGGGATGGTTGCCATGGAAACTGACCATAGCAACAGGGGGCTGGTTATGGTTGCCATGGAAACTGACCATATGTCTTGGTTTGAAAAGACAGGAGTCTGTGAAGGAAGGCAAAAAGCCTTCTGTGAAATGGAAAAGGTAAACCCCCTCCTTCCGAATTATCACAATTTCAGAATTAAAAGGGCTCTCAGGCAAAGATATGGGAATAACAGTTTTTTACTAGGAAGAAAAAAAACCCTAAATAACAATGTAATTTAGCACAAGCAAAAAACCACTGGCAGAGTGAGAAAAACCTGACACCCTGAGAAGTCAGGGTGTTGATAGTAGTCCAGCCAGATGGTGGCTGCTCCTCCTGGAGCGGCGATCTGCAGAAGGGTGTAGATCCTTTCTGAAAATGCGGCGAAGGAGCAGCTGGGCCTTGGTTCCTGATTCCTCTGGGAAATCCAGCGAAGAAGGCTGTCTCTGGTCTCAGAAATGCTTGTTTTACGGTGGCAGGGATGCTTGGTTCCTCCCTCTGGGTGGAGCATCTCCCAATGGGATGATGTAACTAATCTTACCAGCCACAGTGAGTAATTCAATAGCCCATTAGCAGGAGATTATCTTCCTGGCAGTGTCATTGTTCTTGAAAGAGATAAGAAAAAACTGCCTAACCCCCAACAGATGGCAAAAATAGAATACATGCTTATTTTACAAGCCAGGACATTATCCACCCCTTATTCTATTTCCATCTGTGTCACAATGAAGTCTTATACTCAGTTCTCACTTAAGACCAGGTTTCCCTGTGGTACACAACGGGTTTCCCCATCTTTCTGCATTACCCACCAAGTGTAACCAGGTCCTTGAGCAAAAACAATCCCACGGATGGGTTTGTCTCTGCCTGAGGTGGGATTAATCCAGACAGTTTTCCCTAAAATACCCTTCATATGTACCACAGGGACTTTATCTCCATCTATTGTGTGCAAGGGTTCAGACTGGGCAGGGCCAGCTCGATTGATGGACCCTCGGGTGTTGACCATCCAGGTTGCTTTTGCTAGGTAATTTTCCCAGTTTCTAAATGTTCCCTCACCAAGTGCCTTCAGGGTAGTCTTAAGGAGTCCGTTGCACCGTTCAACTTTGCCAGCAGCTGGAGCATGATAGGGGATATGATATATCCATTCGATACCATGTTCTCTGGCCCAGGTGTTGATAAGGCCGTTCTTGAAATGGGTGCCGTTGTCAGATTCAATCCTTTCAGGTGTGCCATGTCTCCATAGGACTTGCTTTTCCAGGCCTAAGATGGTGTTCCGGGCAGTGGCATGAGGTACAGGGTAGGTCTCTAGCCATCCAGTGGTGGCTTCCACCATGGTCAGCACGTAGCGCTTGCCTTGGCGTGTCTGGGGCAGTGTGATGTAGTCAATCTGCCAGGCCTCCCCATACTTGTACTTGGACCACCGCCCCCCATACCACAGGGGCTTTACCCGCTTGGCCTGTTTGATGGCAGCACATGTCTCACAGTCGTGGATAACCTGAGAAATACTGTCCATGGTTAGATCCACCCCTCGGTCTCGTGCCCACTTGTAGGTGGCATCTCTGCCCTGATGACCCGAGGCATCGTGAGCCCATCGAGCCAGGAACAACTCCCCCTTATGGTGCCAATCTAAGTCTATCTTTGACACTTCTATTCTCGCTGCCTGATCTACCTGCTCGTTGTTTCGGTGTTCCTCATAAGCCCGACTTTTGGGGACATGGGCATCTACATGATGGACTTTCACCGTTAGTTTCTCCACCCGAGAGGCAATGTCTTTCCATATATCAGCAGCCCAGATCGGTTTTCCTTTACGTTGCCAGTTGGCTTTTCTCCACCTTCCCAGCCAGCCCCATAGAGCATTGGCTACCATCCATGAATCAGTATAAAGGTAGAGCTTTGGCCACCTCTCCCTTTCAGCAATGTCCAGGGCCAGCTGAACGGCCTTGAGTTCAGCAAGTTGGCTCGATCCACCTTCTCCTTCGGTAGCTTGTGCAACCTGTCGTGTGGGGCTCCATACGGCTGCTTTCCACTTCCGGTTCATCCCTACGATGCGACAAGAACCGTCAGTGAAAAGAGCGTAACGTGTTTCCTCTGCTGGTAGTTGGTTATAGGGTGGAGCTTCTTCAGCTCTTGTCGCTTGTACCTGCTCCTCATCGTCAGTGAGACTAAAGTTTTCACCTTCTGGCCAGTTCGTAATTATCTCTAAAATCCCAGGGCGATTCAGGTTTCCAATACGGGCGCGCTGGGTGATGAGGGCAATCCATTTGCTCCATGTGGCGTCGGTGGCGTGGTGGGTAGTAGGAACCTTTCCTTTGAACATCCACCCCAGCACTGGTAGTCAGGGTGCCAGGAGGAGTTGTGCTTCCGTGCCAATCACCTCTGAGGCAGCTTGAACTCCTTCATAGGCAGCCAAGATTTCCTTCTCTGTTGGGGTGTAGTTGGCTTCGGACCCTTTGAAACTTCGGCTCCAGAATCCCAATGGTCGACCTCGAGTCTCACCAGGCACCTTCTGCCAAAGGCTCCAGGAACAAACCATTGTTCCCGGCTGCAGAGTAGAGCACATTTTTGACTTCTGGTCCCGTTCTGACTGGGCCAAGGGCTACAGCATGAGCGATCTCCTGCTTGATCTGGGTGAAGGCTTGTTGCTGCTCAGGGCCCCAGTGGAAATCGTTCTTTTTGCGGGTAACCAGGTAAAGAGGGCTCACAATCTGGCTATACTCGGGAATGTGCATCCTCCAAAAACCTATGGCACCTAGGAAAGCTTGTGTTTCCTTCTTGCTGGTTGGTGGGGACATAGCGGTGATCTTGTTGATGACCTCAGTGGGAATCTGGCGCCGTCCGTCTTGCCATTTCACTCCCAGGAACTGGATTTCTCGGGCAGGTCCCTTGACTTTGCTCTTCTTGATGGCGAAGCCAGATTCTAGCAGTATCTGGATGATCCTCTTACCTTTCTCAAACACTTCTGCCGCTGTGTTCCCCCACACAATGATGTCATCGATGTACTGCAGGTGTTCTGGAGCCTCACCCTTTTCTAGTGCAGTCTGGATCAGTCCATGGCAGATAGTGGGACTGTGTTTCCACCCCTGGGGCAGTTGGTTTTAGGTGTACTGCACGCCCCTCCAGGTGAAAGCAAACTGAGGCCTGCATTCTGCTGCCAGAGGAATGGAGAAAAACGCATTAGCAATATCAATAGTGGCATACCACTTCGCTGCCTTGGACTCCAGCTCGTACTGGAGTTCCAGCATATCTGGTACAGCGGCGCTCAGCGGTGGAGTCACTTCATTCAAGGCACGATAGTCCACAGTCAATCTCCATTCTCCGTCAGATTTGCGCACAGGCCAGATGGGGCTGTTGAAGGGTGAGTGGGTTTTGCTGACCACCCCTTGGCTCTCCAGCTCACGAATCATTCTGTGGATGGGGATCACGGCATCTCGATCCGTCCGATACTGCCGGCGGTGCACTGTCGAGGTCGCAATTGGCACGAGTTGCTCTTCCACCCTCAGGAGTCCTACTGCCGACGGGTTTTCTGACAGTCCAGGCAAGGTGTTCAATTGCTTAATGTCCCCTGCCTCTACAGCAGCTATGCCAAAAGCCCACCTGAGTCCCTTTGGGTCTTTGTAATAGCCGTTCCGGAGGAAGTCTATGCCCAGAATACACGGGGCCTCTGGGCCAGTCACTATAGGATGTTTCTGCCACTCCTTCCCAGTCAGGCTCACTTCGGCTTCCACCAGGGCCAATTGCTGTGATCCCCCTGTCACACCAGCAATAGAAACAGGCTCTGCCCCCACATGTCCCGATGGTATCAGGGTACACTGCGCACCAGTATCAACTAGGGCATCGTATTTTTGTGGCTCTGATGTGCCAGGCCATCGGATCCACACCGTCCAGAAGATCCGGTTTTCCCGTGCCTCTCCCTGGCTAGAGGCAGGGCCCCTCTAACACTGGTTATTATTCCTCTCCTGGGTATACATATTAGAGGTCCCTTCAAGGGGATCTGACAGATCGTACCCAAAAGCTTGGTCATGGGAGGTTGAGGCTACCTTCACCTTAGTGGAACTCCCCCGCTTAGAGTTTCCCTCCTTGAGTTGACGGACCCGTGCTGCCAGGACAGAAGTGGGTTTCCCATCCCACCTCCCCATGTCTTCCCCGTGGTCACGCAGGAAGAACCACAGATTAGCCCTTGGGGTGTACCCTCTCTCTCTAGCTGGGGAATGTTGGGCTCTGACTTTGGGGCCTGTGACTCGTACGGGTGCTGCATTAACCTTCCTCATTTCCTCCCTCATCTCTTCTTTGAACTCCTTAATCACAGCTGAGATATGAGCCTGCATTGGGCCATTAATCATGCTCTCGTAATTCCTAAGTTTGTTGGCAACAGAGCCCACTGTCTCTCGGTTAGTGTCAGCATCAATTGTTGCAATGAAAGTGGTGTACTGAGATGGCCCCAGATTTGCCAGACTCCACAGCATTTGCCCTGTGCACCTGACCTTGTCGGGGTCATTATTATGTTGTCCATCCCTCCCAAAGAGTACCTCTAATACTGCCACTTCCCTTAACTGTTGGATCCCTTCCTCCAGGGTCTTCCAACGCATTCTATGGTGGTGCTCCTGCATTCTCTCCCTGTGGACAAACCTCTCTCTGACACTCATTAAAAGCCGCTCCCAGAGAGAAAGGGATCCTGGCTCCCTTACAAAAATCTGATTCATACCTGAGTCCTGGGTTAAGGGTCCCAAGTTCCTTGCCTCACCACCGTCCAGCTGCACGCCTGTACCCATAAGGTCCCAGACCCGGAGTAGCCAGGTAGTATAAGCCTCACGCCCTCGTCGCACAATGTCTTTGTGCAGATTACGGAGACTTTCGTACGTCAGGGACTCGGTGATGATCGCAACTCCTGGCTCCCCTGTGGGTTGTGAGGTTCCTCCATTCCTATCTCTATCTGGGTGCTCTGCTTTCATCTCAGACCTCCTTGTTTCTACCGGGGCAACTGCTGCTGGCTGTGACTGCCTTTGTGGTTCAGCTGGAGCCTGGACAGTTGTAACATTTGTGGGTTCCACAGCTGTACTATTAGACTGTCCCTCTTCAAGGCAAAAGGCGGGCTTCTCACCAGCTGGTGAAATGCACTCCTTCAGCATCTCTTGCATCTCCTGCATCTCCTTAACCAGCACCCTCACCCAATCTGGGTGGTTCGTTTCTGAGGCAGGCTGTGGGGCAGGGGCAGGCTCTGGAGCAGCAGCATCTCCAGTCTCTGGGGTAGTGTCAGGCTCTGCAGCAGCACCCCTAGTCTCTGGTGTAGCTGTCAGGGTAGTTATCCAGGTTAATCTTCTCTTATCTCTGAGTGCTAAACATAACAGGCATATCAGCAACACCATCCATTGTATGATATCATTAGCACTTAGAGTGGATCTTAACCCTTCGAAAACTGGTGGAGCAGACCCAAAAAGATGGTTAAAAGGTTGGGAGAAAGTTTCCCCCCGTGTCATTTCCTCACAGTAGGTACCATTATTAAAGTAACTCCAAAAACATGCAGTTAGTGTGTGATAGCTCTGAATCCATGTACCTGCCATCCAGAGGAAATTAAAGATCCATGAATCCTTCACCCAGAGGACAAACTTGATAACAGACACAGTGGCCTTAGTTATAGGACCCATATTTAGATAAGGGCCTGTAAATGGGAAGTATACACTTGCGACCACATGCCACCCAAACCAGGGAAAACTGCACCACATG